>NC_081312.1:6610000-6910000 GCF_026419965.1 Kogia breviceps | reverse complement strand
TTCATAATCATAAATATTGTTTGTATTTTAAAATAATTACATATGATTTTATATATGTTATATGATCTTTTTTTCAATATACTGAAAAAAGAGTTACAGGAAAGACATCAAATATTAATGGTGTATATTTCTGGTAATAAATTATGTCTGTTATTTTTTCCTTCTCTCTACTTGTTCTCTCTGCTCTGAAAATTTTAAAAGCAAGAAAACTTTTTTTCTCCAGAAAAGCAGTTATGTCCTCCAACGGGGATCTGCACACAGTAGTTGTAAGTCAAAAGTGAATTAATAGTTGCCTACCAAAGACTCATTCTCTCCTTCTTTCCTAAGACAATCCCATATTTATCCCAGGTGACAAAGTGCTGAGCTGAAGACTATTTCCCTGTCAATCTTCTTCCCTCACAAGTGGCCATGTGAATAAGTTCCCACAAATGAGATATAACTGAAAATATTCAATGGGGCTTCCAGTAAGCTTCTTAAAATCAAGGCAGATATTTCTTTTGTCCTTTCCTTCTTTTGGAATACTGCCATAATGGCTGGAGTTTCAACAGCCATTTTGGGCCTTGTTTTAGCTTGAGAATGGGAGCCAATGCAAAGTATGCTGAAGCAGACTGATAAAGTAGTCTGGGTATTTGTTGATGTTGGAGCTATCAGACCACCCTCTGACTGCTCACCTTTGGACCTCCTATACAAGAAAAAGAAATAAAACTCTAACTCATTTAAGCCTCTATTATTTAAGCCTCTGTTATTCACAGCTGGTGGAAATTCCTTAACAAGGAATGTAAATGGAGGCATAGCTCAGAAACCCTCCTCTGCCTCTGTATTCTATGTATGATCATGAATGTGGACAATGTTTTCCCTGATGATTTGAATTAAACAGTTCTGAGCTGTCAAAGTTAGCTTAAACTCAGGCATGTTCCACATCGGTGTCTAGGGCAGGAGGAAATTCTGAGATCTTCGTGCAATCAGATGGACCTGGTTACATGGGTGGCATGATCTCCATTACAAATGAATGGGTTTTACTTCCCTAGCTATTTTCACTACTCCCCACATGGGTCAGGGTCTCTGACCTCTTGTTTATTTCTTCTGTGTTGCCTTTTCCCTGAAGCACTTGGCTAATTTTGTGCTCCAGTGACTGAGATGGGCATATGTCACTTTCTTCAGAAAAAAATAAAAGCAGGTGAATTTGACATTCCCAGCCACACTTAACTGAATCTTGGCTCAAGCAACAGGCCACTAGGCACTTTGCTTGAGTGTATATATATCTAGAACTTGGAAATTTTTCACAAGATGCATGTGTGTGTTTCTTTCCATACTTTCATGGCAATGATCTTTGTTTCAGAACCCAGGGGATAAGACCTGAATAAAAGAAAAAAGATGTTCTGAAAACATTTGAAGAATTCTTCCAAGAAAGAATCCCCACCAGAGAGCTCTGTCTCATTTAGAGAATCTATGGACAAACATTTGTAAGGCAGGATAAATAATTCATTTATTCAATACACCTACAAAATGAATTGGCATGGCCAGATTTCTAATACAAATGAACAGATCAGCTTAAGTTTTTCTTGTTGAATTTTGTGGAACAAAATCCTCTAAACTCTCATTCACCTTGTAAGCTCTGTGGGCTTGATGACTAATTGAAGCATATGATTTAAATTATCCAAAGACCACAGCTATGATCTTTGGAAAGCATGGGCTTCTGTTGAGGTCACTCACTGGAATTCTTGCTCAAGGGCAGTTCCCCACTGTCTTTAGGAGGCTGGGTGAGGCAGTCCATGGTCAAGATTATCTCCACCTGCTCCCTCCCTTTGCCCTTTAAGGTTCATGCTTTCTGAACTGATATTAAACTGTATGTATGGCCTCTGCCTCAAGCACCACATTCCTGGAAGTCTTCCTATGTTTGTAGATATTTCCCTTTGTATGGAATGCCATCCCTATCCCTTCTGTTCACTTAAGGAACTCCTGCCTGGTCTTCAAGATCCAGCCTCATTATTCCATTTCATGAAGGAGAAAATGGAGATTCAGAGAAGTGGAGTTATTTGCCTAAGACCATGTAAGTTTTGCTAGGGTCAGGACGTGACTCTATGGGTGCAAGTTTTGTTTGTATCTGTCTGTGGGTGGAAAAAGAGTGGCTGTATGCACTGATTGGATCACAATATTATTCATTTATGAGGTGTGGTTATATTTAAATTGTATTTATTTTTATTCTTTTGGTTTCTTAAAGTGGAAGCTGAGGTCACTGATTTGAGACCTTTCTTCCTGTCTAATACAGGCATTTTACTGACATAAATTCCCCTCTGAAGACTGCTTTAGCTACTTCCCACAAAATTTGATATGCTGTGTTCTAATTTTCATTTAGTTCTAGTATCTTCTAATTTTGATCTTCTCATTCTGTTTTTGAGTCTTTCTAATTTCTGTTCTTGATTCCTTCTGCTTGGAGTTCATTGTGATTCTTGGATCTATAGAATTATGTTTTCATTAAATTAAAAAATATTAGTTGTTTATATTTCAAATACTTTTCTGCTCTTCCTTCTTCAAGGACTCCACTTGCATGTATTTTCCACAGGTCACTAATACTCTCTTTATGCTTTTTTCTGTTTGTATTTTTTAGTGTGTTTCATTTGGATAGTTTCTATTATTGTATCTTTAAGATCACTAATCTATTCTTCTGCAATGTCTAATCTGCTGTTAATCTCATGTAACCTACTTTTCATCTCAGACTATATAGTATTCATTTATAGAAATTTAATTTTGGTCTTTTTTTATATGTCTTAACATAGTCATTCATTCCTCTAGATCATAGACCATATGAAATACATTTTAAAATAGTTATAATGCTTGTTTTAATGAACTTCTTGAACTAATTTTATCAACTTTTTAATTTCTGAATGTCAACTGATTGATTTTTCTCCTCATTATGACTCATATATTCCTTCTCCCTTCCATGTCTTGTAATTTTGTTTTTATTTGATGCCAGAGACAGTGAATTTTACTTGTTGAATAATGGATAATTTATATTCTTATAAATATTATTAAGTGTTATTCTGGTATGTAGTTAAATTATTTGGAAACATTCTGATTCATCTGGATCTTGCTTTTAAGATTTATTAGACAAGACCAGAACAATGGAAAAAAACCCTTCTGATTACCCTACCTGATGTCCTGTGAGTTAATAGGCTGTCCACTCCTACTGATGGGGACAGAAAATTTTCCCAGCCTTGTGTGAGCTCTGGGATTATTTCCTCTAATTATTTCAGGTGTGTCTTGCCCAGTCTTATGTAGGTTCCTTACATGCATGTGCTGATCAGTCTTCAGTTGAAGACTTGAGGGAAACCCACTACAAATCTCTGAATTCTCTCTCTGGGCAGCTCTCTTGTGTCTGATACTCTGCCTTGTGAACTCTCGATCTTGGCCTCCCAGCTATCTTCCCTCAACTCAGGGAGACTGCCAAACTCTGGTAGATTTCTCTCCCGTTTTCTGTAGAATGGAAATGCTCTCTAAGCAATAAACTAGGATAATTTGGGCTACATCTGATTTTCTTCTCATTGCTTAGGGATTCCTGCCCTGCCTCATGGCCAATTATTGAAAACTCTTGCTTTATATATTTTATTAGTCTTTTTATTTGTTTCATTTGTGACAGTATATCTGGTCTCTGTTACTTCCTCTGGTCATAAGTCAAAGTTGGGTTCACTTTTCTACTGTAAAAATGACTCATGTATTAGAATCTTTGAGAAGAGCCTGGAGATATTTGTGCTGATAAGTAATCTTGATATTCTTGTAAGATTGTAGTCAATTATTTCCTTAGGTCAGGGACCATGTCTCTTTGACCAACTCCATTCCTCCCCTTACTCCAGTCCAAAAGATTAGCTTCACACTTCAAATTGCCTCTTACAAGTTACCTGTTCTCAGACAAATTACCTGAATACCCTGACCTCAATATTTTTAAATCTGTAAAATGGGTTTACTATGATCTACCTAATGGACTTGTAATTGTTAAATTAAATAGCATATAAAAATGTCTTTCTCATAGGAAGTGTCTGAAAAACAGTTGTACAATTAAAGACAAAAGTTGTGTGCTCTAAAGTGTCAGGATTTGACATTGCGTCAAAGTCAATTATAGTTTTATATATATATATATATATATATATATATATATATATAAAATCTATCTATCTATCTATATATCATCTTTCTATTTTAATTTGCATCAAGGATGGTCTATAAAATTCTCTCCTTTGTTAAAAGACTCAAACTTAAACTTTTTTCTTTTCATTTCTCTAATAAAGACTATGCCATAAAATATACGGAAAGAAAATATTTATTTGAGATTTGATGTTTGCAACTGTATGTGTCACACTTAAATGGGATTGAAATTCCTCTTACAGGAAAGATTAAAGTCTTCAATTAATTGATTCAGCCCAGTAATAGGGCATTTTCGTTGAGAAACCTGCCGAGACTTGGTGGAAGGTTCATCATGGGCAAAGCCAGCAGTTTCTGTAACACTACCTGGGTCACACTGGACTCGGGGTACAGAGATGCCCACCTCAATCTGAAGGCCCCTTGTCATCTACTTCACTGGAGAGAGAGCATTAAAGATGCAGCCAGGTGCAATGTTGTCATATTCTGACACAGTATATTTTGTGTGAAGGAAGCTTCCCTTGTGCTGGCATTGGTATTTAGACTTCCAGAGGCATCCAGCGTCTTTCAGGTGATGTTTTTAGTATGATCATCCATGTAGTCAATTGTCCTCTGTCTTATATTGTCCATTCTGCAATAACCTGGAACAGAAACCAAGATTATTTCTTTATGTCTGTGGAATCCTAGGTGAAAATGGAGGGAGGGCACATTCCATTTTTTCCATTTATATTCTTCATAATAAAAATGAAATCCTTCTTAGACTTCCATTGTATTGATAGTAGACATACTTGTGGCCCCCTTAACTGCTCCCTTACCTGCAGAGGAGGTACCTCAGAACTCATATTTATAAATGGTTCCAGTGGATTGGGCCAGGTGTGGACAGCTGACACAAGCTGGGCCAATCAAATTTAGAACTGACATTTTTCAGTTATAGTTGACACTAGAGTAGACTCTGACAACAAAAACAAAAAGATATTTAAAAGTCCCGAGCTGTGATTTGGATATTTTCCACCAGGTGAATAGTATAAACAGGAAAGCATATCTGTATATATAAGAGAAAGAGTTGGATTGAACAGAGAGAAGCAGAAATATGACACAAAGAGTCCATTCTCTAGGCTTCCCAGATGCTGTTTCATGTTTTCTCTAAGGACTGGCTATATTCCCACACTGAGGTTCAGGGAGACGTGAGTGTGTCCCTACACTAAATACCAAAATTTTATTTCAGTTTATGTTGGTTTATTCTGCCTGCAAACAAAGTACCCTAACTCATAAAGCATGACGGAGTGACGTGAAGTGGAGAACACTTGATCTACACCTAAAGAGAGAGGCAGGACACCTAGAAATGACTGAGCATGCAATGTAGGCCAACAACATTTCTATGAACAGATTCATTTAATCCTAAAGCAGTCCATAGGTGGTAGACTTAGTAGGTCTCTTTTACAGAGGAATAAACTGAGGCTCAGTTAATTCAAGTAATTTCGCCAAGATCATAAAGTTAGTAGTAGATGCTGAAGCCAGGTCAGCTGACTAATTCCTTCAAGAATGACAAAGGTGATGGGTGTCATGTGGCTTCTGAAGTCCTTGACCACATGTTGGGTTTGGTTTATTGACAGATCATAGTAGCTTTCTCATCAAATCAACTTAAGCAGGATCTCAAGTGTCACTCAAAAGGAGTAAGAGAGCGGTGGGACCAGCAGGGGAAATCTATTCCCTCCATGTATAATAAGCAATTAGGTAAGTTTTGTGTTAACTCACTCAGAGAAGCAGAGAAATATTGCAACTCTGGATTAAAGTCTGAAATCAAACATTCTTTTTTTACACGGTTGACCTTTGTCAGCTTCTTGTAAGAGGAACTGATGATGAGCCACTGAACTAGCAAATTAGCTTTGCAGAGCTGTTGACAGGGTCAGTAAGAAATGAAACCCATCTGAACAAAGATGTGCTGTTTTTTAAGGTGTAGGACTCAGTTTGGGAGGCTTCAGCCATACAGATATTCAGAGGCACTTTGGAAGCAGACTCTTAAAAAGTGCAGATTTTTTTGTTTACCTTGAGACATTTAACTCTTAGCTTCTCCTTCTAGAACCAGTCAAGGGTGTGATGTTGGCTTACCAAAATCTTCAGGAAGGCGGGACTCTTTTTCAACTGCTTGAAACCGAAAAGAAATGCCGGGCACCTAATCTGCATCAGGAGCTTTCACTGCCATGGTGTATTGATTCCTCACAAAATTTAAGATCGCCGTGGAGGATGTGAGGTGCAGAAATAAGGCAAAGATTAGCTAGACAATCATGGATCCTGTTCTTTATACTTCCCTAGTGGAAGCTTTACTCTATTTCCCAGAATCTCTTCTGGAGTAGGTGTGATCATGTGCCCCCGTTCTAGCCAATGGGCTATAAGCAGAAACAATATGTAGAAATTACTTGCAGGTGCATAAAATACTCCCACAAGCAACTTTTCTTGCTCTTTCTCCTTTCAGTGGCTTGATAGAAACAAACACAGCAATTTTGGAAGCTCTGTGTTAAAGGTGAGGGAACCAAAAAGTTCTGGTTTCCCGAATCACCACTTGGAGGAGAGCTGCTCAACAATTGGGAATATTTATTTTGGACTTCACTGGGCAAAAAATAAATTGTAGTATACTTGAATCACCAAGACATTTGGGAGTTTATTACTACAACTAGCATTAGCTTAGCTAGTACAAACAGCTAAGGACCATAACTGTGATGTGGGGTTTGATGATAGGACTTTTACACTGAAATATAGTCCTTCAATGTGATGGTTAATTTTAGGTGTCAACTTGGCTAAGCTCTGGTGCCCATAGTCTAATATTGATCAAATATTAGTTAGTCTAGATGTTTTTGTAAAGGCATTTTTAAGATGTGGTTAATATTTACAACCAGTTGATTTTAAGTAAAGTAGATTAGCCTTCATAATGTGGGTGAGCCTCATCCAAGTAGTTGAAGACCTTAAGAGCAAAGACCAAAGTTTCTCCAAGAAGAAGAAATTCTGTCTCCAGATTGCAACATAGAAGTCCTGCCTGAGTTTCCAGCCTTTGGGCTGAAGACTGCAACACTAACTCTTGCTCAATATCCCCAGCCTGCTGCCTTGCCCTACTTGTTACAGATTTGGCAGCTGCCAATTCCTCAAAACAAATCTCTCTCTCTCTCCCTCCCTCCCTCCATACCTATCTATCTATGGATCTATCTCTATCTATCTATCTATCTATCTATCTATCTATCTATCTATCTATCTATCTATCTAAAATCTACTGATCTGTCTCTCTAGAGAACCCTGAGTAATACAAATTTAAACAACTGAAGCACCTGGATGGAATGATGTTTGCAGTGACTGAAAGAATGAGATTCTGCTATTGATTGACATCCTCTTATTTCTGAAAAATTTCAGGGGAGTGCAGGGAAGAGGAGTCAGATGGTCAGAACCAGTTTAGAGAGCTCCTAGCTGAAGTCTTAAGATATTGGGACTCTGGTTGGGAGGCCTGTGCAGTATTCTACAACAGACAGTACTGTAGGACTCAGGCATTCACTGCCCCTACCCCCGACTATGGGAAGATTAACCTTTCCTGTACCCTTGACATCAGGCTTGGCTATTTGACCTGCTCTTACCAATGAAATAAGATCAGAAGGGGAGTATTGCATGTCTAGGCAGAAGATTTAAAGGTCAACACAAGAGTCCCTCTCTATTCCCTCTGCCACATGGCTGGCAATAGGTAGAGGATGCACCATCATGCAGGACCCAGAAACAAGTCACCTGGAACAGAGTCACAGACAACACTCTAAGGATACAGCACAAGCAGAAATGAACCTCTGTATTAAAAGCTGTTCAATATTTGGTGTGATTTGCTTTTCTAGCATATGTTAATCTCTCCTGACTCATCTATACTTATGGATCTATAACTGTAGACTTCCCTGGTTCAAATCCTGGTTCCCTCCATTTCCAGTTACGTGTCTTTGGAAAGGTTACTTAGCCTCTCTCTTGCTCAATTTTCTTCACTTAAAAAGGTGGAAAATAAAATATTTCTGGAAAAGGGTGGTTGTGAGGATTTGGTTGGTTAACATATGTAAAGTTCTTATTTGTTACAGGCACATAAAAGATAATTAATGTATATTACATGTGATTATAGCACGCTTTTAAAACACTTCTCCACACAGGAGTGACCAGGAAGCCATTACCACTGGGGTGTGCTATGTAAGAGTAATATAAGCAATTCACAATCACTAAAGTGTATCATCCAGTTCAGAGTGGGGTTGGGGAACTTTTTGGATTAGTTAGCACTAGATAATACATAAGTCCTTATGGTCTCTGTTCCATATTCTTCTCTCTGTCTCTGTCTCTCTCTCTCTTTGTAGACCTTTATGTAAACACAGTCCTTACCTGGAAGGACATACAAAAATAGGCAATGGGCTGGATTTGGAAGCTAGGCATACTTTGCTAACCCCTGGTATAATCAGTTATACGGTGCCCATTTCTTTTGATTTTCCTTATAGGAGATCTCCATCTAACCTCTCTTCTGGAAGGAGCTAAAGACTACTCTTGTCACAGGCGAGCATTCACCCCACACACATTTTGTGCATGCACTTACCTAGTCAAAACAATTCCCCTCGACGCTGAGCATGGGTCATCATCTCTGCTCTTAGCTGATTTCACTCCAATAACATGGAAAATGATATATCTACTTGGTCCATGTCCCTCAGCAGTGAGGTGGCTCATTCATTCCTACAGTAAGTACAGCGCATGAAACTGATTCTCGAAGGGAAAGCAAATTCTTTGTTCATAAGGACAAATATTGATGAGCCACATTGTGAAATAACAAAGGACTTCTGGTGTGGGTGCTTAGCTTGGCTTGTTGGATAGGAATAGCATGTCATTAGCACGGATTCTGTCCTAGCCCTGTGATGGTTATCTGTGGCCCACAGAGGTTATGGATGTACCTGATGAGGGCTGTCATCAGCATTTGGATGAAGCAGATGTTTAAGGTCCCTTATAGAAAATCCCACTGCAGATAAATTTTTAGGACTGGCCCCTTTCCGGATACTTAATGCAGGAATCTCAGCCTTCCGAGTTCCATCACAAAACAATAACTACAATAAGCAGGGTCATCTATTTCCCTAAGAAAGATTTCAAGCTGACTTGCATTGCTTCTCTGTAGGTATGGCTCTACAATGGTTCACATTGGCTGAATCAATTTTGCAATCTTTTCTAATAATGTTGTCCAACTCTGCTACTGCCTCTTGTATTCCTTGGCATTGGCTTTGTAATTCTGTTTGTCCATCTGTTATTTGTCCTTCCGGCATTGTTGCCTGCCTATTTTTTTATATTTTTCTGTTTTGTTTTTTTTTTTCCCAGTCATTTTGCAAAACCAGTCTAACTGTTTGATATTCTGTCTTGATCCCCATCTGAAGACATGCTGTGAGAAATCCTAGAACTGGAGGGAAACACTGGGTCTTGCTTCTCTGAGGGTTTGAATTGCAAACTGGAGTGTGTATCTCTGGGCACACCAGGGATACAGCTGCAGACTTGGGGAAGCACAAGAAAAAGTTTCTATGTTTTCCCAGAGCAATTTTACATCACAAAGACTTGATACTTCTCTATTTTAATAAATATGGATTTATTATAGAATAGGTCAAACTTTTTTGTTTGTTTTTAAGTAAATAGAAGAACAACATTGCTGAATGCCTTTTTGGATTTTGCATCAAGTTCCCTCTCTCCTGCTGTTAGAGGACTTTGATGGAAAAATCTGAGAAACACTGATGAAGCAATAGATTGAGTGGGGAGGGAAGAGGTCCACCTTCTAAAAGTTTCCTGTGCACCAGCACAGCACTTGATCCCCTGGTACATCTTCTTATTTAATCCTCATAATACATGGGGCCACAGTGATATTTACCTAGTTGACTAAATCAAGATTGAAAGAGTCAAACTAAGGATAACAGTGATAATGTCATTACCATTATATTAAGTAATTGTGCTAAAGGCACACATTAGAAAGAGACCAAACTGCAAATTGAGTGCTGTTTTTTCACTTAGAAGGAGATATTATTGCATGATGTTATGGGCTGGATTGTGTTTCCCCCAAAGTTAATATGTTGAAAACCTAACCCCCAAGTACCTCAAAGTGTGACCCTATGTGAAGATAGGTCTTTAAAGAGGTAATAAAGTTAATATGAGGCCACTAGGGTGGACCCTGATTCAATATGGCTGGTATCCTTTTAAGAAGAGATTAGGACACAGACCCATAGAAGATAATGTGAAGATATGGGGAGACCATCTAGAAACCAATGAGAGAGGCATCAGAAGAATCAAACTAACACCTAGATTGTAGACTTCTAGCTCCCAGAATTGTGAGAAAATGCATTCTGTTCTTTAAGCTACCAAGTCTGTGGTACTTTGTTACGGAAGCCCTAGGGAAACTAATGCACATGACAGGGCTTTTAATCTTTCTTTTCTTTCTTTTTCCTTCTTTGCTTCCTTCCTTTCCTCCTTTCTTCCTTCATTTCCCTTTCTTTCTTTCTTTCCTTCTTTCCTTCTCTCTTTCTCTCTTTCTTTCTTTCTTTCTTTCTTTCTTTCTTTCTTTCTTTCTTTCTTTCTTTCTTTCTTTCTTTCTTTCTTTCTTTCTTTCTTTCTTCCTTCCTTCCTTCCTTCCTTCCTTCCTTCCTTTCTTCCTTTCTTTCTTTATTTTTCTTTCTTTCTTGTTCTTTCTTTCTTCTTTCATCCATCAGACTTTCTACCTATTCCATCTATCTATCTATCTCCTGTTTATTCATCTATCATCTACAGAACATATAAACAAACATCTAATTCATATATAAAAGTGTAAAGGAAATGTCTTTATTTTTCCCTATTGCCACTATCCTAAAATAACATCTATGTTAATGGCAACACAGTCTCCCCATTTATACCTGTAACATTTCTACACAGTTGTAACCATAGCACCCATATGCAAGAATGTTCTAATATTTCCCCTGATCTTTAGCACTTAAATATTTATTAAATATTTACAGAATATAACTAACCTGATAAATTACATACTATTTCTTAGGACTTTTTAATTGAAATATTATTATATATTTAATTATTATTTTCTAGAATTATTCTAGATATAAACACAGAGTAGGGATAAATCTGCAGAAGAAATTTAAAAATTATTGATAATTTCATTGTGCAGAGATATTTGATGTGATCTTTTTGCCTTTAGTATTTTCTATACTTGTATGAATCCACAGATATACAAAAAGACACTTGTAAATATTTAATATATTTTCCTGTGTTTTTTATATAGAAAAGATAGTAAGTTGTTTTCTGCTCTCTCTGAGGTAAATGTTTTCCGAGATTTGTTTTGTTATTTTCATTTGAAGAGGTTTTAATTTTTACACTTTCTAAGATATTGAATTATGTGGCATTTTTCTGTCGTTTTCATACTCCAAACTTACATGTCTATCCTGAGATCAAATGTTCACCTAGATACTATAAGGTTTCATTTTTTTCCATTCAATTATTTAATCTATCTAGAATTTGTTTTGCTACAGAATATTTTATGCAAATCCATACTAATATCCCCCAAGTAGTTAATAAACTGTTATAATAATATTTGTTGGAGTGTCCTACACTTCTCCACTGAATTCAATTTCTGTGTTACAAATTACACAACATAGCTACTTAAGACAGCACCTAGTTATTAGCTCATGGTTTTGTAGGTCAGAAGTCCCGGGATAGTGTCCTGCTCAAGGTCTCACAAGGCCATGCTCAAGGCAGCAATTGTGTCTTCATCCAAAGGCTTGACTGGGAGGAGACTTGCTTTCAGCTCCCTCGGGTTGAATCCATTTCCTTGCTGTTGTAGGACTGAGATCTTACTCACTGCCGGCCTGTGGGGATCACTCTCAGCTCCTAGTGGCTGGCTTTCCCCTCCATAATCCCTCTCACACATTCTCTTGAACTTTCCGGAAAGACTCAGTCACTTTGGAGGTCTTGTCCGATTCGGTCTGGCCTACTCAGAATAATCTCACTCTGTATTAACTCAAAGTCAACTGATTAGGTATCTTATTGAATTTATAAAATTCCTTTACCTTTAGAATATAAGGCAACCTAGGCAGGGGAGTAAAATTCATCATATTCACCAATCCAACGCACACTCAAGGGGAGGGCATGTTGCAGAGAATGTACACTACATGGCATGCATCTTGGGGGTCATCCCAGAATTCTGCCTGCCACACCCACTTATTTTTTATGCCATCTTTGTAATATGTTTCTCCCCTTCAATTTTGTTCTATATTCTATGACCTGCTAGCGAACCCTACTGTTTCAGTCTTTATCTGTCCTTGAGCCTGTGTAATGTCAATCTTACTATTATAGAATTATAAAACTTTTTGTTATAGTTCGGCCAGGTGCCCCCCCCTGCATTTTATCTTCTTTCAAAAATGGTTATTTGCATTCTCTTTTATTCTTTATTTATTTTCTCAGATAAACACTAGCATGATTTATCAAGGCTCCAGTCTCCAGCCTAGATATGCTCTCATTTGATTTTGATCTCAAACTAGTTAAATCTATGCATTGTATTTGGGGAGAATTTGCCCCTTTACAAAACTTAAGCTGTATAGACAATGCTATGTCTTCAATTTAATTAAACAAATATGCATTGAGCGTCTACCTTGCATCAGACACAGAAATGAACAAAAAGAAGTTATGTTCCATGGAGCTTTCATTTAAGGGAAGGAGACAGACAATAGATAAGTAAACAAGTGAATAAGATAATTTCAAATAATGTTAATAATTGACAAATAGGGTCAAATGATATAAAATGACTGGGGATGATAGTGGTCAACTTGGGATAAGGAATAAGGGAACCTTCTTTGAGACGATATTTGATCTGAAACACACAAAACTCTCAGCCATGAAAGAATCAGAGGTAAAAGCCTGTTGGGCAAAGGAAACGGTAAGTTCAAATTCCCCAGAACAGCACGAGACGCAATCCAACAGGTGGGTAGGAACCACATATCTTAATCAAGTCTTTATTTCTATTTTTGAGCAGTAAATTTATACAATGTTCCCTGTAAAGGCACTATATACACAGTTCTAAGTTTGACCCCTATACAGAATAATTTTTCTGTAATATTTTCTAAATGATTGCTGCTAATATATAGAAAAGTTATTGATTTTTAGAGTATTTATTTTGAAATGGTCACATTACTTAACTATGGTTAATTCTGCAAATTCTTCAGTTTATGTACAACTGGATTTTCTCTTCTTGTGATTTTTTGCTTTTGTGGTACGTGGGCCTCTCACTGCTGTGTCCTCTCCCATTGTGGAGCACAGGCTCCGGATGCGCAGGTTCAGTAGTTGTGGCTCACGGGCCCAGCCACTCCTCGGCATGTGGGATCTTCCCAGACCGGGGCACGAACCCGTGTCCCTTGCATCGGCAGGTGGACTCTCAACCACTGTGCCACCAGGGAAACCCTTCTCTTGTGTTTTTGAGATAGATACTCATAACAAATGTAGTAATCATATTTTTGCAATAACATACATTTTACATCTTCCTTTTAAAAGGTCATTACACCTTGATTTCTGTTTCATATCTTAACACTGGTTTTATTTTCACACATCTCAGTGGGAGTTGTGTCTCTCTTTTATAGTAAGTTGCATTTTGGTTTAAAATGGAAGGCATGATTCTGTTTTGATATTTTCATGGTGAATATAGGAGCAATTTGGATCTAAGTAAAACCTCTCTAGAGTATTTATTTCTTTCAGGATTTATTTCTCCTCTAAATTATTTCCTTCAAATGTATTAAATGGCCTAAGATTCGTGGGTTAAAAGGAATCACTGCGGTGATGGTTGGGGGGGGGTCACTGGATTCTGGACAAAGTTCACTAGCTGTTTACCTTCAATGACCTCTCTAGAAGTTTGCTTTATAAATAATAATTTGATTGTCCTGGGAAAAAGTGAAACGTTATTACAAATCTGGGGAGGAAAAGAAAGAAAAGAGAGGCAGACTGACCCAGGCAGTGTCTTGAGAATGTGGTTAGAGGTTGTACCGTCCCATTTTTGCTAGGCAGTTCCTGACCATGAGGAATTTGCTCTCCCTGTCCCTGGGGAAGCTGTACCACATACTGACCTGAATCTAGGCTCTGTCGCTGATTTGCTGTGCAACTTTGGGTAAGCCAGTTAACTCCTCCAAGCCTCTTGTTCTTCATGGAGACTATACCCTGTAGCTACAGAGGCTGCTATTAGATTACATAAGGTACCATGTTTAAAGTACCAAGCATTCTATTATGCACAGAACAAGCCCTCAAAAATGCTAGTTCCTTTCTTTTTCTTCCAAGCCAAAGGAAACTTCTAGTTGCCATGTAATCTACAGACATTTCTTTTTAATATCTCACGTGGAAAGCAGCCCCTCTGTAACTGGGAAGTATTATCACTGTGGCTGTTTTGTTGTTGCTGTTGCTGTTTCTGTCATCATCATCATCATCATCATCATCATCATCTCTATGGAGATGAATCTAAGTCATCTGAGTCACCTGGTGAGCAGGGCTTCTTAATCTCCAGGCCAATTATATATCTTGAAATATTAAAGCATGGAGGTAGTTATATGCAAAAGAGGTGTTGTGTTTCTTACACACTAGGGGTGAGAAAATTAATGAATAAAGAAGCCACATTGCCTGTATCTCTGTCCGGTAGGTATTCCTTTCTTGCTTCTCCACCTCAAATCTCCTCTGCCCACCAGTCTATTCTAACTGAACGGACACCTCTGAGAGAAACTGTTTCTGTATTTATTGTAACTGTCTCTTATATGCCCTGAAACTAGATCACCAGTCTCTTCTCCCCAGTCCCCCAAACACAGCACACCAAATTTCTCATGTAAATTGTATGAAACAGTGTCCAAACTCTGCCGTAATTTTTAGCCATCTATTTGGGTGTAATTTCTCTAGAATTCATTATTTCCTCTTCCACATCATTTCACAAATAATGGGCTATATACGAAGTGAAATGTAAAATTGAAAGAATGATCAGGGAAATTTAAAGCACAAATGCCATTAAGATTCATGTTCCTGTACCTGAATGGCTGTGTTGAAATGATGTGGGCAGGTCAAACCTTCCTCAGGTACAGCAGTCACTATACTGCCTTTTAGGGATTGACTAATAGTGACTTGAATTCTGTGCTTCTGTCACTAGGCACCGTTCAATGGGGTCATTCTTTAGTCACATACAGATGAAGTGTCTACAGTAAAAAAAACAAAACAATACAAACAAACAAAATACTCTGCTGCTAAACTGTTGATCTCTGACATGGTATCAAATAATCTGATAGGCCAATCCGATAGACTTCTCTGAGCTCAGTTTTCTACCTGGAAAACTGAGATAAGAACATTTACCAAAATAGATTTTTTTTTGAGGGTATCTGTGAAATAATGTTCGTTGTATACAGATTGCTACTTTGTAAGCTTCTAATAAATTATAACCATCATGGGTTTAATTATTATTTCTTGGGTCTCTAAAATAAAATTATTGCCATCAGTTAAATGTTCAGGGCTTCTACTTTGAGCTATGACTTCAAGGACAAACCCTCATCAGCACTTGTGATGCCCACTTCCCTACTTAAGACTTGAAAACAATTTTCTCTCCAGTGAGTTATTCTAGGTGAACCAAAATTGACTTCCTTTTTTCAACTCCTGCTTGGTCCATCTCATTCACCCAACTCTGCTGCTGAGTGTCCCCTGCCTTTCCTTTTGAGCCAAAGCAATAGAGTTTTAGGAATCAAGCCTGGGGCCCGGACATTGTTCATTTGCCCCTGTACCATTGTGTGGGTGCACTAGGGATAGATTTAGGACCCCAGCAACCAAGTAAACACTGCACAGAAGATCAGGTCTAACCCCCGTGTGGTCAGCCTGCATCCTGCACATCTTAGAGTCTGGTAGTCCCAAGAAACAGAGCCTGAGATGGAGATTCTTATGCAAGTGACTTATTGAGAGAGAAACTTAAAACAAGAGGAGGAAAACAGAGAAAGGACAGGTGAAGGAACTGAGTAAGGTTGTAGTTTTAGGTGGAGTCTAGCTTATGCCTGATCCCATGGGGAGCTCTGGAGTATGAATTGTACAACAAGGTTGGTCACCCTTATGACACAGACCACAAGCTTTAGCTACTACACCTCAGTCAGCTGTTAGCTGCAGGTCACCTGTGTTGCAGCTGGGTGGGTGGAGAATGCGATTTGGGGGGCATTTCTTCATAGAATGGTGCAGCTTTGAGTCTGCAGCAACCAACTCTTGGAGTAATTGGAGGATGAATGCTCTCGCTGTGTAAAGCACATCTGTGCAGAGCGTCCAAAGTGACCACTACACTGACTCTTCTTCCTGGGTCCCTGATGCACACATTTGTTTTACATAGAAACTGGGACTTGGCCATGATTCTCAAAAGAGTGCCTGGAAGAAATGACAGCTTTTCAAACCTTGATTCTGCATCTGACATCCTCCTATGATCCTGACTGCTCAGAGCATTTATTACATTCATTTATTTAATGCATATCTTTTTCACGAGATGATAAACTTCAGCTTGTGTGATGTAGCCCCTGCACCCAGAACATTGCCTAACTTATAATAGATGCTCAGTAAAAATTTGTGGGCAAACACACACACATAAACACACACACACACACACACACACACACACATATCACACAGATATAAGGTTCCAGAGATATATAATATTAGGGGACACAGAATAATTTTCAGAAAAAGAGCAGTCTAAGTTCATGTTAAGAGAAGATTGTCTGTAACTGTAACATAAGCTGCTTCTGTGTGCAGTGGAATTGGTACCCTCCATCATGTACATCATTACATAGAACAGATCCAGTCCCTTTGGTTAATAGTCCTGATTGCTGACCGTGCTAGAGTTCACCATGAATAAAAATGGAGCCCGCCACAAAATGATTGGCATCTCAGACATATAAAGACCTAGTGGAAGTTTTGTAATGATTAATTTTCTTCAACTCAGGCGACTGTAGTTATCTAGGCGAAACATCCAAGCCTAACCTGGCCCAGAACAAAATCCCAGGGAAGGTCTTGAGGGATTTGACTCCCTCTTGGATGGTAAAAACAAGAGAGCAAGAGCCACATCCCAATATTCACACCACAAAGGAAAATTACAAGGGATCTCACATCCCTTATCGGCATGCAGAGCACACCTGCCTATGGTCCACCCTCAATCCCAAGGTCTCCTTCCAGTCTATTGCTCAAGGCCAAGTTTCCAAACCTCTCTTTTCTCTTCTGTCCTTGCTTTCTTCATCTTCTTCCTGTTCTTTGATTATTCTCCTCTCTGTGTGTCCAAGGCATAAGGAGAGTAGAATCAAGGTTCAGCCTACTCAGCTCAGGGTCATGGTATAGAAACATACCCAAGACCCTAT
Source organism: Kogia breviceps (assembly GCF_026419965.1). NCBI lineage: Eukaryota > Metazoa > Chordata > Mammalia > Artiodactyla > Physeteridae > Kogia > Kogia breviceps. Next base: position 6,892,469 of record NC_081312.1, on the reverse strand, counting down.
AGTCCAAACTGTCCCCAGATGTGCATGGATAGACAACTCTTTGCTTTGAGTCAAAATCATCCTCTCTGTTCTCCAGTTCTGGTTCTGCCCTCTATATGCATACACAAAACAAGGCTTTATTTTTCACTACAGTTGTCATTTCTGAGGTCATGGCAAGCATAGGCATGTTGATGGCATGGGGTAACACTCAAAGCTGGGAAGTAGGACTTGAAACTAGAGGTGAGATTAAAAGATTGTTTAGATATGGAGAGGGTCTGAGCAGGCAGAGCTTGAGACTCAGAGAATATAGCTTTTCTGGAACAGACGTCTGGAAGCAGGCTTTGGGATTTGATACAAGTTAAAGGGTTATGGAACTCCTGGAGCCAAAGGGCTCATTTTGGTAGAGGTGCTGCCCGCTGAGGTGACAGAAGCACTCAGTGGCCCAGTGGCTGCAGAGAGCTGATGCAACATGGGAACCTGGGGAGAGAGCAGTTCTAATGGGCAGGTTGATTTGGTAGCTCAGGTCTTACGATACTGGGTGCTAGGGGTTTCATGCCTTGTTTTCAAAGGAGCCTCTTAATTCTGGCTGCCTACAACATCCTTCCAAACTAGATCTAGGGAAGCTGAACCTGAACTTAGTTCACCTGTGAGGAGCTAAGGATATAGTGGGTGGGCCAGCAATTATCCAATTCATCTTTGAAGCTTCTGAAGGTAAATATCATATCTCAATCAATGCCATGTGTTCTCTATGCTAAAAATATCCATCCAGCCTTGCACTGCCTGTATTTAACTCAGAAGTATTTATCCAGCACCTCCTATTTACCAGACACTACATATGGTGCTGGGGCCACTCACACAAAGTCCTAGTTCCTGTTGTGCTGGTTAATTTTATAGATCAACTTGATCTGATAACAAGACTCAGATATTAAGTCAAACATTATTATGGGTATTGCTATGAGGCTGTTTTTGGAAGAGATTAACATTAAATTGGTAGACTGAGTAAAGCAGATTGCCTTCCCCAATATAGGTGGGCCTCGTCCAATCAGTTGAAGGCCTGAACAGAACAAAAAGACTGATCCTCCTGAAAGCAAGAGGGAACCTCCTCCTGCTTGCCTGTGATCTGGGACTTTTTTTTTTTTTTTTTTCTGCCTTGGACTAACTGAAATGAGGTTTTTCTAGCTCTTGAGTCTGCGGACCTTTGGACTAGAACTATACCTGGTGCTGTAGCTTGTAGACCACAGATCTTAGAAGTTGTCAGTCTCTTTAATCATGTAAACTGATTTCTTCTAATATCTTCTAATCTCTCTCCTCCTCTCTCTCTTTTCCTCTCTCTCTCCCTATCTTTTATTGGTTCTAAATAACCCTAACTAATACACCACCTTAAAGTTTATAGTCCAACCATGTGTGTTCTGTGGGAGGAGCCATGGAATACCAACAAGAAGCCCATTAATGCAATAACATGTAAAAAGGGCTGCAGTAGATGGTAGTCCAGTTGTGCATGGAGTTTAAGCTTCAGGAAGGCCAAAGATGCTCCAAACAAAGATTTTCCATTACAAAGTTCCAAATCCAGACCCCTGTGCCTGGTGTGTAAGGACATCCCTGAATCTGGCTGCTGCCTCCCTATCTCTTACCTCTTACCTCTTCAGCATCATTTCCCCACAGCTAAGAACCTGGGCTTTCAAGTCAGACCACACTGTTTGTATGCCACTTCTCCTACTTATTAAGTGTAAAACTTTGGGCAAATTACTTGACCTCTTTGTCCTTACAAACCTTAGTTTTCTTATTTGTAAACTGGAAATACTAATATATACCTTACAGAATTTTGTGAAGATCAAAGAAAATACTATTTTTAGGGCACTGAGTACAATGTCAGATACATTATAAATGATGCATGGTAGCAAGTTTCATCATCTTCATTACCATCATCACCACCAAAATGTTCACCCTCACCTTCATCACTATCATTACTATTACTACCAGCACCAGTTTTAACATCATCATCATCATCACCACCATCTTCATCATTGACACCACCAGCATCAGCATCATCAACATATCACCTCCATCACCACCACCACCACCACCATCATCATCTTCATCATCAACACCACCAGCAGCATCATCATCAACATATCACCTCCAGCACCACCACCACCACCACTACCACCACCATCATCTTCATCATCAACACCACCAGCATCATCATCATCAACATATCACCTCCATCACCACCACCACCACCATCTTCATCATCAACACCACCAGCATCATCATCATCAACATATCACCTCCATCACCACCACCACCACCACCATCATCATCTTCATCATCAACACCACCAGCATCATCATCAACATATCACCTCCATCACCACCACCACCACCACCACCACCATCTTCATCATCAACACCACCAGCATCAGCATCATCAACGTATCACCTCCATCACCACCACCACCACCACCACCACCACCACCACCACCATCATCATCATCTTCATCATCAACACCACCAGCATCATCATCATCAACATATCACCACCACCACCACCACCACCACCACCACCACCACCATCTTCATCATCAACACCACCAGCATCATCATCATCAACATATCACCTTCATCACCACCACCACCATCATCATCACCATCAACTAATCTAGATTACGCCACAGATTTTTTTTTTTTTATTTCAGACACTTTATGCTTCAAATAAAGGATACCTCTCATCAGACTGTTTTTAATCAAATAGAATTTTTTTGGCTTATATAATTGTAAAATTCATAGTCATCTAGCCTGAGGTCAGGATTGACCCAACAAGTCAAACAATATCACAGGGACCCGTCTTGTCTCTGTCTTTATGTATCAACTTTCACAACTGGGCATCACCTTCTGACTTCCTGCAATAGTCCTGGCAGTCCTGGACCCCTCCCTATCAGTTTAAAAAAATGGCTGCAGCAGTTGTAGACCTCACGACCTCATACCACACTATTGAGAAAAAGAGTTCTAAGAGATCCATGGAAGAGAGAGGAGTCTTCTCTTTCCCAGAATCCCCAGCAAATGTCTCACATTTCATTGGCTTTGAGTGAGTTATGTGCTCATCCCTGAACCAATCACAGTGACTAAAGGGGTGGGAAAAATAACTGATGAAAACAGTGAGAACCTATCCCTGAAACTTGGGATGGGGTTCAATCATACAGACATCATAGGGCTGAGAATGGGGGTGGCTCCTCCAAATAACCCTAAGTGCTATTTGCAGAGGATGGTTGGATGGAGAAGAGAGCAACTACCACAAAAGTTCACTACTCTGACCTTCTCAGTTGTACCTTTGAATGTGTGGTTCTCTCTCTCTCGGCCAACTCCCCTACCCTCATCTCAGACTAGTTCTTCCATGTCCAGTTCAGTGTCTCTCCTGACCACCCCTGCCCTGGGCTACCTTACCCTGTTGTGCCTGTCCCTAACAGTCCCCTGACAAGTGTCTGCTTTTCTCCCAGCACTTATATCACTATAAATATATATCAGTATATTGAGTCACCTGTTTATTGTTACCCCGACCCACTGGACTATCAGTTTTTGGGAGTAGGACAACTTAGTTGTTTTTCCCAGTATCACCAAGAGGAAACATTAAAGTCAGGAAGTAGTGATTGTGCTCAAAAATATTGGAGAAGGGAACACGGGAATGGATGAATGAATGACAGAACGGATGGGTGAATGATGCAGTGAATGAGTGAAGTGACCTGGACTTCAATCTTAACCCAGGGAAAAATAAACGGCTCATTTCCTGCACTTTAGTCTATAGCCAGGGGAGATCATGTCTTCCTAGCTACCACTCAAAATTGATAGAGGCTCCTGCTTAGAAGAAAGAAACGCTGAAACTGGGGAAGAAACCGATTAAACACCATAAGAAAGAGTCAGGAGTGCAAAAATAGCAAATGATCGCAGTTAATTGTGATCTAAATATTGATCATAAAAGATTTTTTTCAGCCTGAATTAACGTAATGAATTCCAAACCAAGGACCCGGTATAATCCGATAAAGGTTGACCATGGACCATGGGGAAGTGCCAGAGGACTAAATCAGGTCTCATCCTCCTCCTGGGGGCATCCCCACACTTGCAGGTGAGGTTCCAGAGACATGCTTGAGTCTGGGGAAACATGCAGAGGCAGGACCAGCATAGATGTGATTGGAGATGGAGTTCAGGACTGTCTTTGAAAGGAATTGCCCCCAAATCATGAAGTTGATCATTAATTGCTACTGTGGGGCTTGCCTCCTTGCAATCATCCAAGAGTTCAAGTAAAAACCAACACTCTCCTGACACCCAAAAAGCAAGTCTGTGTCAACCTCACAATATATGTGGGGAGGAAAAGCCCTGGCCACAGTCACAATGGAAATTAATCAGGACATATGGCCTTGGCATCTTACAGATAGATGCTTTGGCATTCTTGATGCCATTACCATACCCTGCCAGACCAGCCAGGAGGAAGGCATTTCTTCTCCCATATTACAGGAGAGAAAACTGAGTCTCAGAATACTACCAGGATTGGTGCAGAGCTAATGATAACTGTCCACCTAACGATTTGAACTCAGATTGCTTCCTCTATTCTCTTCAATACTCCTGTGAAAAATGTGAGCAGTATTCAAAGCAAAAAAAATCACATTTTCTAAAGAACAGTTTCATACGGAAACTGAGGCATGTCATTCATGACATTGTATATAAATGTGTGTGTGTGAGTGCCTGTGGATATATATGTGTCTATATATATATGTATGTATCAATGTATGTATGCATAGGCATATATGTGTGTATGTGTATATATGTGTGTGGATACATTTATATGTATGCTAAAATATAAAAATAATAAACAAACAAACAAAAGCACCCCCCTGGAAGTCAAAAAAGAAAATGATTTTCCAGGAGGTTCCTGCAGAGCCCTTCTCTTTATTCCTGAGATGTTCAATTAATGGGTACAAGTCATAAAACAGTGCATTTTTTCCCTTGCTATGATGCATTGTTTTTAATCTCACTGCCTTGTATTATATCACATTCCTATAAGTCTTCCAACAGAAAAAGACTTGTTTCATAAAAATATAGTCCCCAGCATTTGAAATATAAGTTCACATGCAGGCAACATATATATCACCGCACCGGCAAACTCACTCACTTACTGAATCCACTAAACTTCAGGTGCTTCCTATATTATGTGAAATGGCTTGAAACAGGCAGGAGCTGCCAGGACCCATCACTGCTTCTTTGCTCAAGAGAGACAGCGAGAAGGGAGGTGGGGGAGTGGAAATCCTCTCGGTGGATATGCCAAATAACAAGTCTTTCATTATCACCCAGTGTCAGGACACTGGGTAATGTTCATTGCGCATGCACAATAAATTACTATTTACCTGGCAGCGCCTTTGATAAGCCCATCTCCTCTCCCTCTTTCTGTCCATGCAGCACGGAGCAGCGAAACCCCTTTGCCTATAATTCTTATTAAGGTGATACCTTTTCTGAATAAGAAAGTACACACTTCCAAAGCCTGACGTTCTCTGGGGTCTTTGAGGGACATTGTTTTTATTGGTTCCCTTTTATTTCTCCCACCCCGCTGTGTTTTAATGCTATAGTGACTTCTGTGTATACAACTCTCATATTGAAATGTCGGCGGCTGCAGATATATGCAATATTAAAGAGCGCTTATGAATTTTTGACATCTAATTAGTCGCTACCCAGTTAACATGTCAGGACTCAGAGGGATTAGGGAGGCAGCCCTTTCTGAATAAGTTACAGCGAGGCCCCTGTCCTTTTCATGTATTATCCTTTAATGTAGGTGGTGATTATTTGGCTGTGATTAATTGATGAAGCTCATTGGTCTGGCAAGTGGTACCGAATTCACCATTCTTCACTTTTATTTCTCTCAGTAGGGCTCTGCCACTTATTCAGAAGGACTTGCTTCCTTCCAGCCGGCCTCTCCTCTCCGTGCTGTTGGCGGGGTGAGAGGTGCTGTTCCCCGGGCCTGGCCTTGACCTTTCACAGCTCTTGACTCACAGGTCAGCCGTGGCTTTTGCATGCCGCCTTCTCGTGGAGGTTCTGCATCCAGCAGCCGTGGCCCAGGCACATCTGAAACCCACGGGACTTCCGAAGAAAAGCTTCTGGCGGCTCTTCTGTCTCCCGTCCGCTGTTTCAAGCCTTGCTCCGGTGCCCCTTAACACCTGTAGCACCCCGATGGGGTTCAGTTTCCTCCGAGGTTCAGCTGCCTGCCAAGATGCCAGGTGACAGGCGGGGCTCTCTGAGGCCACTCATGCCATTGTCTCCAGCTCGGGGGCCCCCAAGAAACCCCATGTGCCGTGATGCACAGTTTGATAGTGCTGGCTCTGCCCCGAAGGGTAAGTGACACCAGGCTCTGAAAGAGGCAGCAGAGTAAACGGAGGTCTCTGACAGGAAGCACCGGCTGCCAGGAAGGGTGCCTGCCCACCGGTGTCCCGCATCTCCATTGTCACCCTGAAGAAGGGTAAAAGTGCACTGGAAAGACACCACCCAGTGCTCCTGAAGCCCAGGCCCTGCTCCTAGGCTCCCACAGACACGACTGGGACCTCTTTGGCCTCTCTGGTCCTCTTTGGGCTTGTGAAAGTTGACTCTGATTGTCTTGGATTTAAGATGGCCATGATTTTTAATTTTTAAGGTAAAGCAAGAGGGGAAGTGGTTTGTGATCTACAGCCCTGTGTTTATGTAGGGGCACGGTGGGACTTTATGACGCCCCCTCACGCTCGTGTGCACACACAGGCACACCCCCCCCCAGTACACATACAGCCACATACACACTCATGGACACGCACAGGGACACACAGTGTACACACGCAAGTATGTATATACACACACAGACACACATACCTATGCAAAAACATAGACACCTACACACACACACACACACATCCCATGGACACACAAGGGCATGCATGTACCCACGTATACAGATACACTCTTTCTCCCCCGTGGCTTTTCAAACAAAGGCTCTGCCATCAGACTTTCAGACCCTGGCCTCCTGGTTTTATGGGCAAATAATTACTTCTTGCAAAGTAGAACCACCCCCATTATAAATCTCCCACCATTCAAATCTATAATTGGGGCAGTAACAGAGCTGCAGCCGATTCTTCTTTTTAAATGCACCAACTCTGGACAAACCATCCTAAAAATGTATAATTATAAATAAACCTTCACCTACGTCAGCTGGCAGGGTTTTTAATTACCACACTTGATGTCAATCAAGGCCAGCGCTGGGCGCACATGCGAGGGGCAATTTCAGAGAGATTTCACGGACATAAGCTGTCGCCTTATTCTATTATCTATATTTAAAAGAGAAGAGAAGAGATGAGGCGACAGCCAGGAAGGGAGAGGGAGAGAGTGGCTGGCTGGAGGAAAACAGTGGGGAAGGCAGTTTATCCAAAGGGCAGTGTCCTGCCCTGGAAAGAGCTGGGGCCCGCCCTGGTGACCGTTCTTTGTCTCCCAACCCTTTCCCTCCAGGAGATGAGCTGAGAGTGCGAGGGGTGTCAATTTGCTGATGGAAGGGGGGTGGGGTGGATGTGCTCCTGTAGGAACAAGGCCAGCTGGTGGGGTGGGGGGACCAGGCAGAGAAGGGGGGGAACACAGAGAGCTAGAATTGGGGGGGCGCTAGAAGGGAAAAATCAATTGATGCAAATTCACTTTCTCCTTGACGGCACATTCTATCCGAAGGAAACACTGAACTTTGTAGTGTTAGCAGCAGCTGAAATTTAGAATTATTGTTTCCTTCTAACAGAAGACTCATTTTCCACGGCCGCATTTGCAGCATAATAAGCTTTTTGTTATTTTTTCAATTAGAGTCAATTGACCTAACAAAATGCTTGGCAATTAAGTGATTTTTGTAATGGTCCGGGGGTAATTTAGTCGAGCTTGTCAGCTGTGTTTCATGAAGCCGAGATGTCTTTTTTTTTTTTTTTTTCCACTGCCTCTCTCTCTCCCTCTCTCTCTCCCTCTCTCTCTCGAGCATAATGGCTCATAATTTCGAAATCTTTTCCTTCTGTTTCCCTCACAATAATTCGCAATTACAGGAAGTTGTTGGAGGTGATTTTTTTTCTACCTTGCCTTTTGAGTCAGTAATTTTAAATAAAATGTACATACTTATAAAAAGGCAGCTATTACTGAAATCACTTTTTGTGTAAACTCAATTATTTTATGAATAGTGACACCAGCTTATACTGGGTCCTGCTCCCAAAGGCTGAGGCATTATTATCTTCAGGGCAAAGGGTTTGGAACATTCAGAACACACTTTCCACATCAAACCAACATTCAATAAGGTAAACACAACTTCAGGAGAACAGGAGGCATCGGGGTTACCTGGTCATGAAAAACGGCAGTGGATTCATCTCCAGCCTCCTGGTCGCCCCCTCCCCTCCCCTAGGACTGAAGGGAGGGCCTCAGCCTCTGATTTATTAGGGAATTCCTCATTTGCCTAATTGATTCATTTTCTTAAGATGACATCTGGAGTTACATTTCCTTTTTAAAAGACTGCAGTTAGATCTGATGACTGGGTCAGATGTTCCTTCATTGTACTGCTATCTGTTTATACCTATATTAAAAAAACACAAAAAACAAAAACCAATATTTAGTTTGTAACTGCATGCACGCGTACATATAGAGACAGCCAGGAAGCCGTGCGCCCTTGTTCTCTCAGAACAAATGTGACGAAAGTCACATTTGACAACGCGGGTCATTGTGGGGATGTGTGTTATCGAGGTTCATCTTTTTTAACCTTAGGAGGCTTGTGCATGTTCCTGCATTACTGTGTGTCTTAAGATGGTCTCTTGCCCCTTTGTGAAAAACAACTTAGAAGCCACCCACTTCACTCCTTGGCAGGAAACTCCCCAGTAGGGGGCAGTAAAAGAGCAAGCCAGCCAAACCCCATTTTGGCTGGCCCTGTAATAGGGGCAGGACCACCAGCCCTGGGAAACTCATCCCCTCCTGGCTCATGTGTGGACACAGAGCTAGAAAGATCCTTTAGCACAGCTCTCACTGGTTTTGAACTGGTCTCCCAATTCTTTCAGGAAAATGTCTAATCAAATGTTCCTCCTTGGGCTTCCCTGGTGGCGCAGTGGTTGAGAATCCGCCTGCCGATGCAGGGGACACGGGTTCGTGCCCCGGTCCGGGAAGATCCCACATGCAGCGGAGCGGCTGGGCCCGTGAGCCAGGGCCGCTGAGCCTGCGCGTCCGGAGCCTGTGCTCCGCAACGGGAGAGGCCACAACAGTGAGAGGCCCGCATATCACAAAAAAAAAAAAAAAAAAAAAAAAAAAAATGTTCCTCCTTCTCCACTTCGGGTTTCTATCTTTCCAAAGGGTCTCATTGAAAGCTGTGGCTGTTGTCCTCTGGGTGCTGGGAGCTCTGGGCACATTCCCTGCCAGGGTTGCTCAGGCAGCATGGGAAATGGGATGCTTCTTGAATCCTGGAGGCTTTTGCAAGGCCTGAGGAGAGAAATGTCTAACACCGTTCAACTCATGCTGATTTACTTGACACTTGAATTTGACTATTGTTTCCTTTTCCGGCATCTCAATTTCCCCCAATTTTAAATTGAGGAGGTCAGGCTAGATACAATCTGCAGACCAATTATGCATTCATTCATTCTTTGCTATATGCATTCATTCATTATTTACTGTATACATTCATTCATTCTTTACTAAATGCATGTTTATAGGCAGAAGACATATTCTGTGTGCTAACAAGGTCATCATATTCTTGGATTTGATTTGATTATTTTTTTACAAATATGGGATCTTTGTTCAACTCCAGGTGGTTTTCTTTACTTACCATTTTTTTTTTTTTTCCTGGTTGTCTAATGTGTCCTCAACCAAGGCTGAAGCGTCTAAAAATCTCTTTATGGTTTTAATGCGGTGTGTGCTTTCCATAGTAACATTTCACCTGTGTTTGGAGACATTTGGAAATCTCTCCCCATTTCTCCAGGTATCATGGACAGCTCTGGGTTTGGTTTAGCTTAGATTCTAAGTCCCCATGGTTTGGCCTGGGCTGGGGCTGGGCTCAGCCTCTCGAGGCTTTGATTAATCCACTGCACCTCTCATTTTCCCGACTAGAAAAGGGGAAGCTACAGTTCTGAATAAGCATCTTGCAGAAGAAAGAAGCCAAAGCAGAAAGTATTAAACTTTCATCCAACACCATAGGAGAGATGTAGTTATTAAATTTCAGCTGCTTATCAAACTGATATGAAAGTCATTTTGCATGATTGCTTTGCATCCTCAAATCTTCTGCTTTTATTTGCAATGCATCTCTGTGCTTTCTTATTAGAAAAATACTCAAAGGATAAAAAAAACCCTGATAATATTATTCAGTTTTTACAATTAGGTAGAAAAAAACTTTCAAAGAAATGCTTTTTTATTGCAGCTGGTAATAATATCGGGGGGCCTCTTGATAGCAGTCTATAGTGATCCTACCCAAGATGACACTGGTTCTATCTTCTAATTGCTGCATACTGGTTATACTGGATCTGGGCAAGGGAGGCGATTTCCAGTTTTTTCGTTGGTACATGTAACTCAGGTGTATGTGATGCGTAGAAATATGCTGAGTCTCTTGCATTTGCCCACTTTTGTCTTTATGGCAGGTCCACTATGTTTATTGGACCCCAGATAGGGACTTTTGCTATGTATTCAGTATTCCTTTGTCGAAAAATGATTGTGTTGGGATATGTGTTAAGGCCTAGGGATGAAGCTCCAGGCAGCAGTCTACATACAATTGAATTTCATCTCTTCTTTTTTTTTTTTTTTTTTTTTTTTTTTTTTTTTTTTTTTTTGTGGTACGCGGGCCTCTCACTGTTGTGGCCTCTCCCGTTGCGGAGCACAGGCTCCGGACGCGCAGGCTCAGTGGCCATGGCTCACGGGCCCAGCCGCTCCGCGGCACGTGGGATCTTCGCGGACCGGGGCACGAACCGGTGTCCCCTGCATCGGCAGGCGGATTCTCAACCACTGCGCCACCAGGGAAGCCCTCATCTCTTCTTTATTAAATCATCATAGTTTACTTTTAAATTATCAACACATGCAAACTTATAAATTATCTATATAGGTAGACACCTGTAGATATATGTTTTTTTATCACTTCACTATCTTTCCATGATCTGTAGAAATGCCAAAACAATACATTTGTATCTAGCATCCAATTTTATAAGCCTTATTTTATTTTAGCCTTCTTAATAATTTTATGAGTTAAAAATATTCTCTCATTGTATAGCAGTGGAAACTAAAGCTCAGAGAGGTGAAGTGACTTGCTCAAGGCCACACAGCTGGTACATGATAGCTGTGTGTTTCAAGTTGGGTCTGGGTGACTCTAGGAGAGTGCTATGTTGACCTTAGCCTACTGTCAAAGCACCTTCAGCATCATTTTCCCCATAGTCTCCATTACCCTTTATTTCCAAGTATTCAAAGGCTAACACAACTAGCATTGCCCTGTAATAGAAGTGAGCACCAAAGCTTCCGGAGCAGAGAAGGGGCAGTGGAAGCCTCCCTTGTCAAGTCACCAAGCCCCATCCTCCCCACTTTCCTTCAGAGCCACCATCTACCTATCCTGCTCTTACATAGAGAAAAAGGGCACTGTTACCACATCTATTAGACTGGTACTGACAAAAGGGAGGAGTAGCTACTGAAACCCAATCCTGGAGAGTTAAAAGAGCCTTCAGCATAAGAAGGAAGTGATGACCACACCCAGTGCAAATCCTTCTTAGTGCAAGTCAAGAGATCTGGTAATTAATTCAGCAAGATTTACTGAGCACCTACTATGAGTCAGACATGGTTCTTGGTGCTTGGAATAGTGAAACAAAGACAGGCAAAGCTGCTTGCTACAGAGGAAACTACCTTCCAGCTGGGGAGCCAGGCTGACAGCAATAAACTTCATAGCAGATTAGAAGGCAGTGAGTGTACCAGACAAAGTAAAAGTGAGCCGAGTGAAGGAGAAATATGGGCCGGTTTCAGAATTAAATAGCCTGGTCAGAGATGCGGTTTGTTCTGGGAAAGTCTTCTCCCTCTGAGTCTCATATGACATGACTGCAAAAGAAGAGGTTGAACTAAATCAAGAGTTTCCACCCTTGGCTCATATAGGAATCCCTTTTCTTTTAATCTTTGTAGACTCCAGGTTCACCTATAGTTTCAGGCTATCAGATTATTATGGATGCATAGGCCTAGGAATCTGCATTGTTAAAAAAGAATCCAAAGAGATGAAGGTGTTCATCACGTTTAAGAAGACCGGGACCAAACGCCTGTGTGTACTGTAAGGGTACCAGGGTGTCCTCTTTGCTTATAATCTCTGTGACCTTGGAATTATTCCTGAACATAAAGGTATTCTTTACTCCCAGGATTGTTAATGAGGGTTGACTGATCCAACAGTTGGTAAAGCACTGGCCCAGGTCTTGGCACATCAGTGGAGCCCAATATGACCTTCTTCTTCTTCCTTGTAGTTCTAACATCAAATAATACTTCTCTGGAATGTGAACACAAGACAAACACATTTGAAGAGCAACAACTGGATCTATAAGGGCTGCGAAAAGAAGAGAAGAAAAAATGGTAAATTGATTATCCTGCCGAGTGAGAAAAAGGACTCTAAACCATAATTTAGGCAGAACCGGTTATGTCAACAAAATATGCATGCTATATTTAGCCGGGTTAGCTAAATATGCATGCTATTAGCCGAGATAATGAAGAAAGGGTGGGCTTTAGTACTTTCCAGAGTGAGTGCCTCTTCTATTGGATGGGCTCTGATTTCCTCCAGGTTGGGGGCGATGGAACATGATGATCCCTGAGTCTAGTGGGTTCCATGCAAGTGAGCATCATTGATGCTTCTGACATTTCCACGAAGCCCTGACATTCGGCCTCTGTCCTCAAATTGTCTGTGTACTTAGAAGCCTTTGTTTCATTCATCACCTCAGCTCTTATAAGACTGAAATGATATTTAAAAAAATAAAAATGTAGCAGAAACAAAAGTGCCAGAGATCACACACCACCCCTGACACCAACACTCCTTATTTTCTTGCCCTGTTCTATGTTTTTATAGGACTTATTCCCACCTGATAGACCATCGATTTCATTGTTGGTTGTATTCTGTACACGGTTTCTTTCCCCCACTAGAATGAAAACTCATGAGAGCTGGGACTTGGAATTGTATTCTTTTTTTTTAAAATTTTTATTTTTTTTGCGGTACGCGGGCCTCTCACTGCTGTGGCCTCTCCCGTTGCGGAGCACAGACTTCGGACGCGCAGGCTCAGCGGCCATGGCTCACGGGCCCAGCTGCTCCGCGGCATGTGGGATCTTCCCGGACCGGGGCACGAACCCGTGTCCCCCGCATCGGCAGGTGGACCCTCAACCACTGCGCCACCAGGGAAGCCCTGTATTCATTTTTATGCATGTATCTACCACATAACAGGTGCTTGATAAATACCTTTCTGAACACACGAATTTCAACCTCAGTCCTGGTTTCATACTCGTTGAATGTCACCAATATTTCCTTGTTATTTTCTTCCTTCAATTCCCTTAGCCCTCTAAGCTGGTATATATGGCAAGCTGGTAGAAAAAAGGCAATTCAGTAATGGAAGAGAATAAAATAAAGGGAGAAAGAAAAGACTGGTATAAAATTGAGCATAAAGGTATTTACTTTAGTGTTATCTTTATACACTATAGTGATGCCTATAGACTCTATAGATATTTTAGCTTGAATTTTAATTTGGGACACATGTTTGTAGAATCCACCATGTTAAGGCCAGAACAAGATTTTAAGGGTCAAAGGCAATTTGCAGATTCATTTTCAAAATTATCAATTTCTAATACATTACAGGGAAACTGAAGAGACTGAAATATATTTGCTATGAGTCAAATATAGATTTTATTTTTAAAAACATTCTTTGATTAATTTCAGGTACCTAATTATCTCCTCAATTTAACAACTATTTCTGTTTAAATGACAGCTTTTTAAATATTTGACATAAACCTCCCCTGGAAACTTGTTATGTTATTAATTTGGTAATTTTTTAATGGAATGTTCATTTGGTAAAGAAAACCCAGTGCATGTCTAAAACAGTTAATCTGTTTTAAGAATGTGGTCCAGGGCTTCCCTGGTGGCGCAGTGGTTGGGAGTCCGCCTGCCGATGCAGGGGACACGTGTTCGTGCCCCGGTCCGGGCAGATCCCACGTGCCGCGGAGCGGCTGGGCCCGTGAGCCATGGCCGCTGAGCGTGCGCGTCCGGAGCCTGTGCTCCGCGACGGGAGAGGCCACAACAGTGAGAGGCCCACGTACCGCAAAAAAAAAAAAAAAAAAAAAAAAAGAATGTGGTCCAAAATAATATTTTACTCTCTCACTACAAAAATGACTGTGCTGAGCCTCCATCCCACCATCTGTGCTGATGGCCTAGGGTGATGCCTTTTCTGAGGCTGGGGACTGGAGGACCACTGCAGACCGAAGCCCATACGACGTCTCCAAGTCCACGTGGACTCCAGTTATGGAAGTGAGACTCATTGCAGTTCTATCTCCCGTGCAAACAGCTTGAGAGACTCAGAATTCTACCATTCCCCATGCATTCTTGACAATGCTGACAAAGACATCTATAATAGGTAATTATGCCTTCCTTTTGTTAAATCATTGTTTATTCATCAGCCACGGGAGAAGATTAAGGAGAAACAGTGACTAAGAACAAATGGATTTCCCCATTCCTAAGGCGTAGCACCTGGGACTTTGCCCTGCGGGTCAGAAGGTCTAGATTCTAAGGCTCACCTGCCACGGACTGTTCTGCTCAATCCCCCATATCTACATTTAAATACTGAGACTTTGGGACGAGCATTAATATTTGACCCGTTTACATGGGTAACAAAACATGGCTGTGGAAAAGCTTTTGGACTTGCTGGAAATTCAGGACAGGAAACATTTATCCAATGATTATTCTATGTCAGGCCGGTACTATAATCCCTCTGGGGAGAGGAATTAAAATATATACATATGTGTATGCATAGGCACACACACACACACACACACACACACACACACACACGCATGCATACAAACAAGAATGGCTGCCCTCAGGAGGATTACAAACTTGCAGATACTT
Source organism: Kogia breviceps (assembly GCF_026419965.1). Classification (NCBI taxonomy): domain Eukaryota; kingdom Metazoa; phylum Chordata; class Mammalia; order Artiodactyla; family Physeteridae; genus Kogia; species Kogia breviceps. Next base: position 6,877,388 of record NC_081312.1, on the reverse strand, counting down.
GCATTGGAGAGAAATTATCCTGTAGAAGAAAAAATGTAAATGTCCTGGATTCGGGTCTCAACACCACCTTCAGTGTCTCTGTTATCACGGCCAAGTTGCTTAATCTCCTTGACCCACAGTGTCTGAATCTGAAGGATGGTGATACAGATATATACATCACAGAGTGGTTACAGAGATGAAGACAGTCTGTTTTAATAGACCACAGAAGGGGCCCCGGGCACACAGTAGGTCCTTGGGGAAAAGTGGCTGTGATGACAAAGATGACAATGGGGACAATGAGGATAGAAAGTTCCAGTTGTGTTGTTCGCTAAATAGGTTTCACAGGACAATAGGAGATTTCAGCTCAAAAACTCTAAGTCAGGGACCCAAAGGCTATGAGTCACCACTTTGCTTCGTGCCTGTCAGTTCATTTTTGAGAATCCACAGAAATAGAAATGTTCTATCAGACCAACTTGGATTGCCATCTGGCCCACACATTTTCCTGGCACGGCCCGAAGGCCAGCCCTGCTATTCTCCCCTCCAAGCAAAACCCCAAGTTTAGCAGAATAAAATCTGGTGTTGAAATGCATCAAGCACGGCATCAGTTCATTATCATGATTAGCACATTAGTAGTAGTTATAGGCAATTAATATGAATAATAATTGAATCTGGGTTATAGTAGTTAATAGAACTACTAGTGATATTAATATCAACTGCAAGTATACTGCTTAATAAAACAGCAACAGCAATAGAGAGGAATTGGTACTTTTCAAGGGGTTTTCACATTCATTAGCTCTCTGAGTCTTCTTTGGGGTATATGATTATCCTCGGTTTCCTTTTAGGGAAACTGAGGTTTTAAACAGTTGAAACTTACTCCATGTGATGCAGAGATATGCAGAAAATCCGGAATTAGAAACTTGGTCTTCCCACTATTAGTGTAGTAGGCCCTGGAGATTGAGTAGAAAAAAGGAGAAAAATTCATCAAATAAAGCATTCTTTGGCTGGATCATTGAGTAACACAGGATGCCAGGGCAGGAGGGACCTTGGAGTACAACAAATCCGATGATTACGTTGTACAAACAAGGAAACTGAGGCCCAGAGAGGGGAGTGATTTACCTCCAGAGATCAGAGCTGTGAGACAGATTCCAAATTAATTTTTCTTTCAGAGTGCCTTTATGTGGTCCCAGTCTTGAGCCCAGAAAGGGATCTTTTTAAAAATTTTCTGTGAACCGAAAACCAAATAATCACATTTGTTAAGGGTGCATATTAACTTTGCAATTTAGCTCTAAACCATGGTCTTGGGTTGCATTTCCAAAAATGTGTCTCATTTAAGTCTAATTTGGTAGCATAGTATTAGCTATTACGAAAAAATAGGATTCCTTGGTCAATTACATTTGAACTATTCTGAGTTAAAACGTGAATTAAACAGGTTTCATTTTTATTGCTGACCTTTTAGTTTTTCACCTTAAATACGCATATGGCATACTGTGTTCTCATCCATCTTTGACCGTGAAATCCTTTGCTCTCAGAAAATCCCTTGAGACTCATATTTGAAAGGTCCCAGTTTGAGAAACTTGGGTGCAGTGGCATTTTTTCTACAGGGTTTTAGTGCATTTGCTTTTTCTACAGGGTTTTAGTGCATTTGCTTTGTAGCAGGTATTCCTAATATATTAAGGTCTGCTGGGTTTATTTCTGAGTCTCTGGCCAACTTTTGGAAGGTTGAAACCCCTAAAAATACAAACTGGAGATATGAGGAGAGCCATAACAATCTAGTTTCATTTTATGTGTAATGTTTTTCCAAGCAACTAAATGCACACTACATGACTTGATTCCAACCCCGTAAGTGACCCTCAACTTCAATCGCTGTTTACCAAGTGCCTACAATGAACCAGTGTTCACACGATTTCTTGCTATTTTAGGCTCCTACTTCTGGATCTGGGCTTCCTGTGGTGAGACACCTGAGGAGAAAGCCTGCACAAAAGGGAGAGTATTTATAGGTTTGGGGACTATGAAATTAGGTAGTTGTACTTGAATAAATCATTTCTAACAAATAATCCTCATCCCTGAATATCGTCGTATAAAGTAAACAGTGAAGGCAGAAATTTCTCCTAGGTGTCTTAGATAATATAGCCACTGAAAGAAAGAACAACAACAACAGTGAGAGATTTTGATGGGTTGAGAACTTTTTTTTAATGAAGAAAATTAAGAAGGACAGGAGGGAATGAGAAAAGGCATTTGGGCCAAAAGCTTGGTAACATTTGCTATTCTCAGAGGCACATTAGCTTTACTATTAACCCTTAAAATTAATGGGCTTTGAGATGGAGAAGTGAGTTCTTACCAGTTTAAAACTTGGCTTCAACTGTGTCTGTCCTGAAAATCTGATTGTTTGTCTGTTTGCTTTTTTATGATTTTTTTGGTAAAAAACTTTGACTTTAAAAATTGCTTGAAAATAAACAGATACAGGATGGTTTGGGGTGTGGTCATTCTGTCTTAAATTCAAAACATTTAAAATTTCCAGTCCAGCATAGAAACTCAATATTATTTACTCCATTTTGGGAAAAAAACAAAATTAAGACCAAAGTGCTGAGGCTGAAAAAGTGTAAAATGAACTATAACTTTCTTTCCCAAAGACCTGCACATATGGATTTTCTACTTTGCACTTAAGACCACATTTTCAAAGGCTATTCCTCCCCTTGCCTCCTTTTTGAATATGTAAAACTCTGCATGCATCTAATCGGCCCTTCAATTGTCCACTTGCACCTTCAAATTATGGGACAAGTGGCCAATTGGGCCTGCAATTGGCTAATTGCACTGACAATTAGCCAATTGTGGGTATAATTAGCTGCATGTAGAATTAATCATATGCACAGAATGGTCGGCCACTCTGAAAACGTAGAACTAAATGTGTTCTAGATGCACATCTGTACCCAGGCACAAAGGGAACACGGGCGAAGATCTTAGATGAATCACTCTTAAGAGAATCATTAAAACAAATCTGGCACTTGGTTAGAACGACCACATGATTAACCACTGAGTATCCAGTCTACTCGCTTTCTCTACATTTCCGGTGTGGAGCTCAGTGTGGACAAGGCAAAGAAGATCCCAGCGTTGAAACTTAATTCTTCAACCTGAAGCCCTTCTGCAATCAGCTACCCTGGTTGCTGGTACCCTCCGATTAATTTTTTTAACTAAATATTTGGATTTATGGTATAATTGGTGAGTTGTACCAGGCAGGCTCTAACTAGAGTCCTCAATAGGGAACCTAAGTAATTTTGATTCAAATACCTGCCAATGTAACACGTAAGTGTTACCATCTCATTCATATCTAACACCCAAGCTGGTGTGTGCGCATTCCTGGGGCGACCAGGGACAATCCCATGAAAAACACTGTGTGTGTCTATGAAGCATCCGTTATATTTGATAGTAAGCAATATAAAATAATTTTAAATGTTAGTAAACAATAGAAAATGTTGAAGGTGATTAAAGTTGTAGTGGTTAAAGTCCATCTATGGGTTTATTTACTTAACTTCCCTACAACCTAGTTTCCTCATCTATAGGGATAAACTAATGCAAACTAATGATACCTATCTCACAAGGGTCTTTTTAGAATTAAACAAGGTCATTTAAAATAACAAAATGAAAGTGAGCTCCTGAGGGAGGGAGAAAATGTGGAACTCAAGACAATCAAACAAGAAATTAACCTATTAAAACTTCTGAGATTTCATACTGTAAAGAATTCTTTATTTCAGCATTTTATCAAACAAAAGTGACCAAAGACCAGTCTTTTCAAGTAATACCTATTGCTTCATGCTGGAAAGCACCAGTCTAGGTGAAAAACAGCCAGTGGAGGCCCATTGGCTACAGAAGAAAACCCAGGTACTTTGGTTAATTCTATCCCTCATCATGGACCCCAAACTTTCCTTCTATCTAATCTTCCACTTATGGCAGAACCTTTCAGAAATCCACCAATTCTTCAGGCAGCTCTGTCCACTGAATGTGCCCCCCCCACACTCATCCCCTATGTCTAAAATGATCATTATTAATTTGAAACAAAGACCATGTAAAATGGATGGGAATATATCCACAGTTAGAGGTGTTGAAGGAGAGAGAAAACTATAAAAGATGAAATACTTCCTGAATATAGAGATATATTTTTTATTATGCTGATGTAGGTGCTTTCTTCCTAAATTCTAAATTTTGGTTGGATTTTATCACTCTTATTTAATGATATAAATTACAAGCACATTCTATATATTTCTAGGGAGGAAGGGAGGAAGGAAGGATAGGACGTACTGACTCTTACACCAGGTATTTTTACAGCTATTTTCTTATTTGTGCTTCAAAATAATAATATCAAATATGGATAATAATGGCCTCATTTTGGGGGGTGAGATTTCTGAGCCTCAGAGAAGTTCATGATTTTTCCAAGGTTATACAGTAGCAAGCAATAAAGAACTAGAACTCAAAATCCATATTTATATCATATACATATCTTCTTTTGTACAAACTCTATAAACAAAAACCATTATGACATAGGAAGATGTGGAAATATCATGTATTTCATGTTCATATGCATATAAACAATCCATCCAAGTACATGCCTCTGAATGCAAAAATCTGTATTTGTGACTTTCTACATAAATGTTAATTTGCATTAAGAAATTCTAAAAATGATAATGTTGATGTTGAGAGAGGTAAATTTTGCCTTTTCTTCCAGTTGAATTGAGCCTAAACTCTGGATTTATAGATTAAAGTCTGAATTCCTGAAAGAATGCAAAGCAAGTCAAGGCCAAAATGAGGTTCTCAATTTTTATGCCACTGCAGAGCCCAAACTCAACAGTAGTGAAGGAGAGGGGACTCATTCATAGAACATGCTCCTCTAGTTAGTCCTTTTGTCAGAGGTGACTTGTGCACCGATTATTGGTAATGCATCTGACATTACATTGTCAGCATTTAAACAAACTTAACCTTCATGCCATAATCCTCGACTCAGACTTCAAATGTTACCTTTCTGTGAATTCTCCCTTGTCCCCTCAGGATAGCTCTAAATATATTTCAATGCTTTTACAGTTCCTGTCTTATAAAATATATCTATTGTGTTCTTATCTGTATCTGTCAGCTATTGCTATAATAATGCTGCTTAACAAACAACTCCCAATTCTCTGTCATTCCATGTTACATGTAAGTTGAAACATGCAGCTCTGTGCTCTGAAACTCTGCTCAACCTGCTCCCTGGGTCTTCTCACTCCGGGATCTAGATTAAAGGAACAAGCCCTGCCTGCTGCCTGATGTTTGCTCATGGCAAAGATCAGGAATAAGAGAGTTGGCAGAAACCCACTGCCTCTAAAAGCTGTTGCTTAGTTGTAGTAAATATTACATCCTTTTAAATCCCATTGGCCAAAGCAAATCATACAGTCAACCTCCACATCAAAAAGACGGGGAAGTGAAGTCTGTCTTCAGGATGGCAAAAGTGGAGAGAAAGTGAATATTGATGAACAAATAGCCACATCTCCTATGTTATCTATCTACATATTATTTTCCCCCACACTGATCAGTGACATAACAGAACATAAAATACATATTTGTCTTCTTATCTCATGAGTAGCATAGAGTTAGTATCGAGAGAAGGCTTATTTAGTGCTTGAATATATCGTAAGTTTCATTCAGGTGTAAAGGAGTGAAAGTATTCCTTGGTACTCTCTGAAATGGTTAAACTGTATCAATATTTAACTTTTCTAATGTCTCTCTCTTTCACACACACACACACACACACACACACACACACACACACACACACACGCCATTTTCCTTTACCAGTGTCATTTTAGAGAAGATGAAACCAAGATTTAAAGAAGCTAGGAAATTTCTCCAAAGTCACACAGCTATGAAGCAGCAGAATGAAGAATCATACTCGGGCTTTTGTGGCTGCAGATCACATGATCTTAACCTTTTAGCAACACTGAACTTCATCTTCTTATTCTTTAGAGTATGTGGTGAAGAAAAGGAGAAAATGGATTAAGCAGAGAAAGATTCTAAGATGATATGCTGAGATATTAGAAACAAGAATAGTCATACTATGGTATTTTTCTTTTGCTAGAATATACAACTGTGATAATACAGCACGTAAGAGCATTCTTATAGAAATTAACAGCAGATACACATAGATGATGAAGGTGTTGTCTAGCAGTGCTTGCCTAATTTTTTGTATCAGGGCACACGTAGGAAATTATTTTATTTGTGTGGCACAGTGTGAAAAACAGCAAATGTATGAGTGATCTGGAAAAAGGTGACCGGCCAGAGGTCTCCAGCTGCCACAGACCCCCACCAGGCCATCTAAAGGCACTGGGGTTCTCTGCTAAGGACAACCATGTTAGAGATGGCCCTGCAACTGAGAAGCATACCTACACACTCTAGTCAGAATCAAAGGTGAGCAGGGCTGGAAAAACAGACTCATCTCAACCACAGGTGATGTGATGATCTAATGCTTTGCATTACATATTTCTCAGTGGTTCACTAAGCACTCTTGTAGATACTGGTATATTCACTATCCAAAATTCAACTGAAAACATCAGTGTTGGCATAAATTATAATACAATAACCAGGTCCTTTGAGTCATTCAATATTAGGACACAAAGGACCTTAAATGTCAGTATCCTAATTCCCACTGCCAGGCTTGAACACCCTTATCTGTGAATTACTGGTTTGAGTCCTCAACTCTCCATAGCGCAGCCAATAAACTGAAAGGGCTTCTCAGGAGCCTATCACTTGAATCATATGTGAGGTCTTAGTCCTACTCTGCAGACTCAATTCAGAATCAATAAATATGATAATAACCACTTGGTTTTAAGCATACTGAAAAGGATACATGACTGAGGTAGCTTGTAAAATTATTATTACACAGAGACTTGGCTGTTAATAGGCCAACCAGGAAGAGAAAGACAAAAGAGAATTGTTTTTAAAAAATAGAAAATATAAGAAAAAAAGAAGAATTGTGGCATTCTGGAGGCATTTGGTATAATGGTAAATGGTCCTACAGATCTCAAGGTCATGATTGTAACTAAGGGGTAAGTGCTATGCACAAAATGAAGGTTGAAGAATAGTTAGGTAGCTCTGGATAGGCACTGGAAAGTTTTCCCACCATGTTTAAGATAAAGCAAACATACAAATAAAAAACAAAAATAAGACAATAGGAACAAATCTGCCTCCAGAGGGAGAAAGGGAAGAAGGTCACCCTTTTAAGTTCCTCTAATCACCATAAAAAAACATTCAGGTCTGTTTTATCTTCGTTTTATCAAGGAGATTTAAGGATAACTCTTTGGCTTAAGGTCACATTGTGAGTTTCAAACTCAGGGATGTTCTTTTCCAAAGTCCATGCCTTGAGATGTTTGGACAGTCCTCCTATGGGACACTTCATTTCCTGCTGAAGTAAGGTAAGTTGAGGTTCTGTTAGTTACTAAAGGCAATGATTCAGAGGGTAGGAATTTGATAATGTTGTACACAGTGGCCAGCAAATCAACCACAGATACAGGGTTTTTCTTTCACTGCCTCCTGGGCTGCAAGCCCTTTCCTTAAGTGCATAAAGAGAAGGAGGCATAGACTTGGACCCCCTGTGTGAGCGATCTGTAGCAGGCAGACCCAAAGCATTAACTAAATGTTGCTTTTCTGTGTTTATAAATAACAGCTATGTGCTACTAATGCAGTGCCATTTCATTTAATGACATCCAGCACTGAGCAATTTAATTGTTCTTTTAGTCACTGAAACATTCATCATAATTTTCCATTGACTCCAAAAGAGTGTGCTTGCCTGTTGAAGCCATTAAAGTAGACATGGTGAGTTGGTTTCCCCTTGAAAAATTTGCTCAGCTGTGAACCTGGGGAAAGTGGGCTGATACCTCTCAGCCCTCTCAAAGTGTCATTTCTGTTTTTGTTATTCATGGATTAAAAAAGCAAAAACTTATTGTGTGCCTACTATGAGTACCTATTGTGTTCTGTGTTCTGCATTAAGTTATTTTACTTAAATATTCTCATTAATTCATCACTGAAAACCACAAGGCAGTTATCTTTATTCCCATTTTATAGGTGAGAAAACTGAGTGCCAGAGAGTTAAAATCACTCCACCAACACCACACATTCAGCTGAGATTTAAACATGGGTCTAGCCCAAAACACTTACCAGCGTCCTAAAATTTGTAGATAATTATAAAAACACTGATAATAGCTACCCTTGAAAACAATGTATACCAGGCATTTTACATTTAGGATGTTTTTTAATCCTCCAGATAATCTAGCAAGTTAGACCACTCTATTATCAGATAAGGAAACTGACTCAAGGAAGTTGAATGATGAACTAAAAATCATATAGACAAAGTACAGAACCAGGGCTCATTTGGGAATCTAACTCCAAAGTATTTGCTCAAGTCAACATATTATGCATTAGTATTAATAAAATTGTGATAGAATTCTTCAATAGTTATTGTGAATATTAGTCAATGTGCAAAGATAGTTCCCCCTTTTGACAAAAGGGCTTGATCCCTAGTTTGTTGGGGTTTTGTGATGTTTAACATGAGATAGTTCCTAACATGTTCCTAACATTCATAGTATGTGTGTGAGTGTGTGTTGTATTTACCAAGCTTCTCTGTTTGCCAAGTTTTCCTTATTGAGTATGACTTCTTCAGCAACTAGCAAATAAAGAATCATGTCTAAATACCCTGTGGTATAGTCCTGTCCTGCTCTTAACTATAAGCATTGTTATAATTCAAACATCCTGAAACACATATTCCATCTCCAGCCCCTGTGAACTGCATGGTCTCCTTGGTAGCAGTGGATATCTGGTAAATGCTACCTGCTCTAAAGGAGACCGTGATACCAGTCTCCATAACAAAATCCAAAGGGTACTTGTCTTAAACATTTGCAAGTGGATAGAGCAAAAATCCCTACCATTTCTCCTTGGGCTATAAGATGGCATAGCAATAGTTTTTGCAATAAAACTGGCTTTATCCAAGGACACTGCTGGTGTAGATAACGTGCCTTTGTTTATTTAAACTCTTGGTCTTTCAGTTTTCTGCCAGTTCTTTCTAGAACAGAGTTAATTCACTACATGTAGAGTAGGCACCCTCAACCATGTCAAGCATTAGGTCTTTCTTAAAACGTTAACAACAAAACATAAGTCTGCAATATTCGATTAAAGTGTTCCTTATGTTGATTAGGATGTGCTTATGAATAAAAGACATTGGTGCATTAATTCAGGAACCTTTTTAAATGATTTGTTATATTTTTAATCCCAATAGAGTTGAGATATGTATATGTTTACATGTCTATTTATATATACAAACATGCAATATACTTCTTTGCCAAATATAACAGTTATTCCTATGAATAATGAAAACCAACTATTGAGAACTCACTGTTTGCACCAGGCATTGGTCGGTGCCCTGTCAATATTATTTTGGTCAATACTCACAGCAAACTCATGGGGTAGGAACTGCAGTCACTCCTTCTATAGCTGGCACACTGGCTGGAGAAGTTGGTCACGTGACGTGGTCATGCAGTGGATTTCACCCTGGCCCTTGAGCATGTTGCCCACATGGTTAAGGATAACTGATGCTAGTTTTACAAAGCCTATTTAGTGCTGCAGAGCACCAAGGGGACTTGGACTATCTTACATTGAGAACTCCTATAATAGGATCAATCCAAATGTTTCAAGGGAAAAAACTCTTTGAGATAGACTCTGGAAGTAGCCACTTGCTGAAAACTGAGGCTCGAATCCAACCTCTAGTGGCTCCGTGATGCACGTAGGTATTTGCACACTTGCCAGGATATCGGAAACCTTCCTTCGTTTTTCAGCCTCCCCCAACAGGCAGTGAGACCCGCCATGGCCCTGAAGAAGCAGTGCCATGTGGTGCACAGGACTTCTGCTTCCCCCATGCAGATGGTGGGCTTCCTTTTCCACTCACTGGGTCTATTACTGTGGTAAAAACCTTTCTTCTCTGGCTTCAGTTTCTTCATCAGTAAATGAGTCAAGCAAGAGGTTTGGACTGTGAATGCCAAGCTCTTGTACCCAAGGATCCTGAGACATACAAGCAATGAGGTTTTATTCCCTCTGGCATCACACACACACACACACAGGCAGAGGCACTTCAACACCTTCATTTGAGATAAGACTATTTACAAAAAGATCCAACAGCCTTACCCTCTTAGAGGATAAGATTTTTTTAGTTTAGTTTTTTTGCTGGGTGGAGGGAAGTGTTTTCTTTTTGTTTTGTTTAGTTTTGTTTTTTGTGTTTTTTTCTTTTGCCTTTTCCCAGATTCAACTCACGCTGTAAAAATTAGAGCTTGATTCTTTGACAGTTTTCAGGCCTTCCTTGGACAGTCCACTCTGTCTCCCCAGCACCAGTGAGTAGACTCTTTGTGTCCTGGCACCTCAGGAGACTACAGGGTATAAGGGCTACAGAACCAGGCTCTGGAGCCCCAGCCTCTGAGTCCAGGTGGAGGGGGAGCATTTCTTGCTGCCAGTTCTAAGGGGCAAATCTGAGTCGATCAGTGCATTCATTTCTGTCTCCCAGCCTATCCCTCACTTAACACCCCAGCACACACAATACCAACGAAGGTGATTATCTCTGCTAGCATAATTCCTCCCTAACATCTGCTTTCGCCCATAACACTCCACTAATTTTTCCCTCATTTCATTACACATAATTTTCTTTCAACACAATCTACATGTATTAAGTGGTAATGACTTTCCAGTTAAGAGCAAATCGACACCAAGGGACCCCAGTCCCCCCCACAGTTGCCTGCAGAGCCTGACTCTGGCTATTAGAGATAAATTCGGTACCTCAGGAAGCTGCAGTGAGGTAATCAATCAATTAAGCAGTTAGGACATACATTATCAAACTTCCACAGTGCGGGGGGCAGGGGGCCATGCTGATCTACTTGCCATGATTTTTTAGGAATTCAAAAAAAATGAATAAATAAGATGGAGAGCTATTATACAACCAGGCTATAATTTGCCACTCAAAGTCAGGGGCTGGGTTTGTCAGACTTAAGGCTGCAGAGTGAATGGGAGAGACATAAGCCTTGGATGTGCACTGTCTGGGGAGGAATCCAGGCTCTAGTGTTTATTATTGTGTCCTGGCACACATGATGCGAGGAGGGAACATGGGAGTCTGAGAGCCTTGTCCTTTAAAAAGGAAAAAAAGACACCTGGAATTTATAACTCTTACTGCCTAGATTTGTAGTGAGAATTAACTAAGAGCATATATACAGAAGCTCCTGGCACAGCATAGGCATTCAGGAAACCTTAATGATCTTACTCTTCCTCCTAGACTGTGGACGTAGGAAGTGTAAGGTGACGAGAGATCACCAAAATGCTGGCATTGAAACTCGATTAGAGATCATCACTGCCGTCATCACCATCATCATCACCATCATCACCATCATCACCATCATCACCATCATCATCACCATCATCACCATCATCACCATCATCACCATCATCACCATCATCATCACCATCATCACCATCATCACCATCATCACCATCATCATCACCATCATCACCATCATCACCATCATCATCATTTTCCACAGGTTTTTAAAGAAAAAGCCAAAATGTAGAGCATCCTGAAATTACATTCAGAATATTTTCAGTCCTCTCTCATCTGCTTTATATGTGTTCACTTTGTGCCCAAGCCTCAGTTACCTCATCTGTAAAAAAGGGTGTATTAAAGTTTCATCCACCACAGTAAGGGTTATGGGAAGACTCAAAAGAAACATAGTAAACTGCTTTGCAAATTGTAAGCCACAAACAAAATAGGGTTATTTTAAATAAAATAGTCTACTGATATTTTTTCTAAACTCAATCCATCTTAAAAATATTGTGTGTGTCTGAAAAGTATATTAAATACTTTTAATATAGATAAGATATATTAAGATAAAGATAAGATAAATTAGTCACAATGGCAGAGGACAATAGAAAAAGGAAACACTAGGTAGATGAGGCAATATAAAAACAACATATTTCTGAAATAAATAAAATAGACAAAATATTTTCAACATATGTGTCAACCAATGGTATAGAAATGTGCATAGATGATACATAATATTAAATTCTTACAAATCAATAAAAAGGTGAAAATAAAATAAAATGAGTTCTAATAATAATGGTGAACAGTGCTCACTATTTCCTAAATGCACCTAAAGGTTTTATGTATTTTAATTTGATTAATAAGAAAAGGAAAGAAAAAACACACTGAAAAAAAATGAACAAATGAAGAAATAAACCCTAAAATAACATATAAAAGTATTAAATCTCCTCATAGTCAGAGAAATGTAAGCTGACGTCAAGGAGATAGGAATTTCCATCTATCAAATTAATAAGATTTAAAAACTGACTTCTCTGGTGTTAAGGCATCAGGAAAAGAGGTGCTTTCTACACTATTTTTAGGAATGTAAATTGGTAAAAACAAACAAACCAACCAACAAAGACCACTTTTCGAGGGGTGGGGAGAATCTCCAATATGTTTCAAAAGCCTTTAAATATTCCCACCCATTGGCCCACGGATTATACTTTCCTGGACTTTATCCTTAAACAGCTAGAGATGTTAGCAAATATTTTAACTAAAAGATGTTCATCACAGTGTTATTTATAATAGCAAATTATTAGAAGCAATGGAATCCAGCATTGGGATATTGCAGCCATTCATTATGGAACATTCCTTTAATAAGCTGTCCTTGGAAATAACTGTAAAAACATTAATACTTCCTTTTTTCTGCTATACATTCACTTTCATTACACACCTCTATCCATTTTATTATTTGGCTCCCAAAATGAGAATTATTTTGGAGGAAGTTATGGTTTTTTTTACATGCTGTTCATTTCAAATAAAAGAATCAATTAGTAGCGTTTTCTAAATGACAAAATTAGTGTCAAATACTATTATAAAGGTATTGTTTTATTAATAATTCTATGCAATTAAAAAAACCTGATTATCAGTAAAAACTAAAAAAAAAAAAAAAAAAAAGAAGAAGCATTTCCTGAGCAACTGCTTAGTGCCAGGCCTTGTTCCAAGTGCTGAGATCACCACAGCAGTGAACAAGATGAGACCAGATCCCATGGTCAAGAATACCCAATTATAGCACAAGGACATTTAAACAAAAAAAGTTATGATATACACACGAGATGGACTACAGTGGATTTATTTGCCACAAATATTTATTTGGGGTCTGCCTCCTGTGCTCCAGGCACTGTTTTAAATCTGAGGCATACAGCTGTTTATAAGGCAACAAATCCCGTGCCCACAGAGCTTGCATTCTATATGGGAATATAGGAAATACATAACTAAATATGATGTTGTAGAAGTGTATTTAATGATGTCAAAAAAAAAAAACATGCTCAAAAACGTGAAAATGGTTATAGGACAGTGCACACAGTATGAAGCCATTTGTGTAAAAATATTCATACAAATGCATTTCTAAAATATTAGTAGGATTGTACACCAATTTCTAGGCAGTAACATCTCCATATTTTTTATTTTCTAAATTTTCTATATTTGCTACTTTAAAATACAAGAAAACAAATAAAGCAAATACTACTGACACAGATGGCAGGGCTAATCTTAGCTATGGATTCCATTTAAAAAATCAGTTGATTTACACATTTCAGCAGCCTCCAGATTTGATTTGATCTGATTTGATTTGATTTCTTAATAACTAAGATCAATAAAATAAAATGTGTCCTGGGTCATTTTCCAAATTTTGTTTTTCACAGTATGGAAGAGTTCAACCCTAGGCTTTGACAGGAGGAAAGGACCTTGAACATTATCTTCAGCCACAGTGGAGAAAATTGAAGTCCCCCCAGATTAGGAGGAGTCAAGCAGGACCTGAGGCTCATTCAACTCAAACTGACTTCACTTCCTAATGTTTTTAACTTACTACATAACTGTCTTCCTCTGCACTATCCTAGTTTAATTCTCTGTCTAATTCTGCTCAATATCTCAACATGATAGAGGGAAGCAAGTGGAGTAAAAATACCCCCATATTATTAGTCATTCCATGATAGTTTCTTCCTTTAAAGAAAAGCAGAACAAAGTTAAATAAACTACTGCTAAACCCCCTTGGAATAGATGTAGCTCTAGGTCCTGCAGAGAGACAGAGAAAATGAGAACATGCAGAAAATAGAAACTCTATATATGATTACGGTATTCTGCTTCTAAACCAAAATCGTTCAAGCCTATATTGATCAAACGTAGTTCTAGAAATTTGCAAATGAACCTTGAGTTACCCAGAAAGCATCGAGTTAGAAAATGTCATCATCATCATCAATGATAACAGTATAATTATTTAGGATAATTATTAGGTTATAACTGTAGGTTTCATATGTGTATATAAACTTTATGGTTTACAGACCCTGGGATTCTCCTGAGGATTGTACTGTGTCATTCTTGTACCCATTTTCTAGTTGAGTATGTTGAGGGTCTGATAACCTGACTGGTTTACTTGCAGTCACATCTCAGGAATGGAGCCAAAGCCAGAACAAGCCACCTGACTCGTTGTCCATTGTTCTTTCTCGCAGAAAAGAATGGGAAAAGACTTTTTACAACAGTTAAATTAAATAATTTTTTTAAATTTAATAAATTTCTTTAATTAAATAATTTTTTTGAATTAAAAAACCTTGTCAGGAATTTGGACAGGTAGTGCAAAAACCAAATCAAGAAGTTATTATAATGCCTTTCTTTTCTTTTTAATGAACCCAAAGAAGTCAACTCTATATATTCTAAACATCCAGCTGTCTTTCTTTTTTTCTGTCTTCTAAACCTTTTTAACTAAACTAAACCAAACGAAACCTCGTTTAGTTTTTGGACCTAAATGTCCTTACTCAGCCAGATTTTCATGACAAGCAGGCTTTTAATTTTTTAAGGAGTAAATTCGAACAGGACAATATGAAACCTCCAAAGAACAGTAGTCTACGAAAAAACAAATCATTTGATTATTTGGCCATTTGTTTTAAGATAAAAGTAGAAACACTGGGCTGAACAGATCAGAAGGCTTCGGGCTATTTCCTCTGAGACCATAAGACCGGGCAGGATGAAACGGGAATAGAAAACACGCCAGATGCACATGGTGCAAATACAACTTTCCATCGCACGTTGCTTTTGTTATTTCTTTTATTCTCAGACGCTAAAGCCCGCATCACTCTATGGAGCTAGGAAATCGTCATATGCAAAGTGATTAAAAATGCCCCTTTGCACCAAGCCAGTCCTGACACAAAACACCTTCTACCCCCAAGGGGCTCATAGTGCTTCTATCATGAACTTTCTTCCTGGCTGAGATAAGTATCATGAACGTGTCAGAGAAGAATGCTTTCTGAATGGGTTAGGAGTATGATTTTATTTTCTTCCATTCTGTTCTTCTATTTAGCCACTATTTTTCTTACCCCCCCCCCACTCTTTCCCTCCCCATTGCAAGATGTCTGGCACCCAAGGTTTGGCATGAAATCTTACAGATCTACATTTTCCACAGGGCTGTGACAACAGGTTTCAACTTGACTTGCCATCCTGGGAACATGAAGTTTCATTTGTTTGTTTCCGAGGATAAGGAAGGTTGTAGCTTCTGGTGCTGAAAAGGGACATCTTTATGTTTGATTGGAGTTTTCTAAAGAGAAGATGAATTCATCTGTCACGGATTATTTAAGAAAAGTATTTTATTGTATTATATACTGTAAAAGCACATTCCACTTACGCATGTCATTCTGGTGCTTTGTTGTTTTAAAGTTACTATTAGCCTTGAGAATATCCACTGGCAGAAATCTGCACTTAGCATCCTAAAAATGTTAGCAAGAAAAGGATGTAGAGAATCATGTCATGGGCAAATTGTGGTGTATTCATTCAATACACCCCCGGATTTTACAAGCTTGGGAAACTGAGGCCAGAAGAGGGAATTGATTTGCTCAAGGTCAAAGCTGGTTCATGGAAATGCTGGAACTTGAGTCAGAATATCAGGGTACCTCACAATCACTGGCATCTTTGTCATGGTCCTAAGGATGCCTTAAATACTCATTTTACTTTTGTTGCTTTAGTCACTTTTTTATATTGCAGCTATTTATACTTTAAAAATGTGGCCCTTACATGTAATACTATCTTTCTGGATTAAAACATTTTATTAATATTTGATTATTTTGCAGAATTGAGTAAAATGTTTTTCCCACTCTTCCTATTTTAGGTTGGTATCATATGCTTTTATTGACTTTTGAATTGGGAGGATACCACCATTTTTATGCACTTCCAACAGATTATGAGTTTTTTACAGGAAACTGATTTTAAAGGGAAGGAAAAAGGGAGGGATGGATGGATGGATGGGTGGATGAATGGATGAACAGTGTGGATATCTAGATAAACATATATATTTATATACTCATACATAATCTTAATAGTGAATTAGATTGCTTTTCACGGAAATCAAATATAGTAAATGCTTTGCACGCTCATCTTATGTAACATCGTCAGGACAGAGCTGTCCTTCGCTTTCTGTCTGCAGTGCCTCGCACCCATTCAACGCTGAAAACAATGGTAGAACAAAAAACATCTGTACCATCTGAAGGACTCAAAGTTACAGAAAACCTTGAGCTTAAAGATTCAATAGAACTTTATCAATTGAACCAGCCCTACCCTTAAATCCAGATCTTCCTACTTCCAAATGTGGTCCTCTGTCCAGTCTCAGGTTTTGGGGACTTTACACTCGGTTTGCAAGTTGGGGTTTGAGGACTTGCTGCTCCTTTTTCTGCAAGGCATATCCAGGGTCTACCTCGATGCCTTTCTCTCCTGTTCTCAATTAATTCATTGATTTTTTTTTGTCTTTTCTCTCCCTCCCCACCCCCGTCCGTCCCCCTCTCTGGTGTGTTTACTCGCAGCATCCAGAAAGAACACCTTCCACCCGCTCTCTCCGTGGTTCAGCTGCACCTCTCTACTCCAATAAACCGTTTGCATTCCATCTGGCAAGCGTTTGCTCCGAAGACATTTCTCTGTCAATCTCTCCCGCCACATTAAAAATCTGTCATTACGATTGCATCGCCGCCTGGCTCCTGAGATTTCTGACTGCTTTATTGCTCTCCTCATTTTTTTCTCTTCCCTGCTACAGCCGAGAAGCAGAAATAAAGGTTTGTTGTTGAAACATGGCCGGGAGGAAAGTAGGAGGCACACATCTGTCAAGGTATTACCTTTCTTCAACCAGGGATTAAGGTGTTTTACGGCACTCACTACCCAGCATCACACTGAATAAATTTTCTCAGTAGAACATAAAAATGAAAGCATACATTTTGAACCAAGTTTCCTTCTTTCGAGCCAACCCAGATCATTATGCAGCAGCACCAGCATGCAGGGGCCACAGTGAGACAGGAAGTCCAAACTGCCCACCCCACCTCCCGCCAAAGCTGCATTATTCAAATGCCAGTGGACGCCAGCACAGCATGCGGATTAGGGGAGTTGCTGGTTGTGAATGCCTAGCCTTCCTTGCCTCATGGAAGAGAATGGAAGGATCCGGAGGGACCTGGCCGCAGGATCCCCTCCCTCATGCCTGCAGAAGGGTCCCATCCAATCAAATCACGTTCCTTGGAGAGGGTCCCTTGATCCCTCCCGCCACCTCCTCACGACCTGCTCTGTAGGGCACTTCTGTGATGACGACTGTCTGCTCCAGGTCTCATCTGCCCACGGGTCCATGAGCTTCTCCAGGCCAAGGGCACATTCTCCAGGCTGGTGCCTTGTGCGTAGAAGATTTTGCAATGCTGACTAGGAGTATCACAAGCCTAGCGTTTTTTTGTTTGTTTGTTTGTTGTTTTTTTCAAGTTCTCCATTTGCATTCTACTCTGTACGTGGATTAGTCCATTTAAAGTTTCCAGCAACCCATTGCAGCGAACTATTCATATGTTCATTTTGTAGACAAGCAAACTGGGACAGGAACTGGGCTGGATGCCTTGCTGAAGGTTAGACAGCTCGAGCGGCCGGTCTGGGGCTTGAGGCCAGCAAGCTGGTCCATTCTGCGAAGGCAGGGGACACAGGAAGTGGGGGGTGGTAGTGTGCTTTTGGAACAACTTTCTGGCACCGCAGGGGCTTGGGAAGGAGCAGCAGTTCCTGGGAACACTGTGTCGTCTTGGTGCCCTCTGTCCCTCTAAGTTGTCACAGCCTCACCCGAAGTTGCAGCGGCTCATGGCTTTGCAGAGCGCAGGACTGGTGCCGTGGGCTGTGGTTTCCTCTGATTCCCTGCCCCCCGCCTCCACGGCAACATGCCCTGCACACACACACACACACACACACACACACACACACACACACTCACTCTTTATTCTTCATACAAACTTACCTCTCTGCCTATGACTTCTCTACATGGAATTCTCTCTCTCTCTCTCTCTCCTTCTCTCTTTTTTTTTTAAAGAAAACTAATATTCAGCCTTGAAAACATTTGCCCCTCTATGCATGTATCCCTCAAGAAGTATTATAGACCCCCAAAAGACCCCCGGCAGCCCTTTCTTCACCTCTCGGTAATGGATGGCACTCCCTGAGTTTTATTATACACCATTTGTTTGCATGCCAGCGTCCCCAGTAATGACCAGAAGCATCAGTCAGCCCCCGGGCACTGTCTACGCACACTGAGCCCTCTGGAATCCTGCAACAACTCCGTTCTGCTTTTATATCCAAAAGGGTGGGAAGACCTGCTATTTGCCTCCACAACTGCCTTCTCGTGATTATAAAAAGACCTTTTGTTCTCTGGAGGACATACGGGGTTAGGCATGCAGAAGAGGGCCTGGAGGGGGGTTTAGGGTGAGGGTGGAGCCAGGCGCAAGGATCTGGGGATTGCCTGGAACCTGGGGTTGGAAAGCGGTAAATCCGGAAGCTGGTGCTGCTTCCCGTGGTTTTTAAGAGTGAACCCCACACCCCAGTAGCCCCATGTCCTCCGCGAGCTCACAGCAGGGCCCATGGCGCCTCCTCTGAATCCCCCAGACCCAAGCTTAGGTCCTGGCTCACAGGTGTCCTCAGAGAGAGAAATTCTGCTTTGCTACTGAGAACCTGCCCCGAAGGCCGGGCTTGGTTTTCCGGAACGGCCTTGCAGCTTGCTCAGAGTTTGAATGACTTGAATGACGAGTCTCAGTGTTGCGTCTTCGGGCTCTCTCTCTCCATTTCAAGGGTCCACGTCCCTTTGATGTCCATGGTCACCTGAGTCACCCCAGGCTGCTCCTGTCTCAACTGAGAGCCCACTAGACCATATCCCACCCACGTGTTATTTTTGTCAAAACTCTATCTCCGGTTATTCCTAGGCCTTGAAGATGGCTGATCTGTTTAGGGCTTGGCCAGAGTAATTGTTCAACTAAATTTGGAGTAAGAAAATGAAAAGATGTTCTTGGGACCCAACCAAAAAATAACATACTCCCCACAAGAAGCTCTGGGTATCGGTGGTGGGAAATCAGGGAAGGGCCCTGAATCTGCACAGAACCCACACTTTTCAGAGAATTTCTCATTGCTGTCCCTTTTGTGACCAGTTAGGAGGGATACTGATTCTCTCTGAGCCATAAGGAGGGGGTGAGGCGAGAGCCTTTCTTAGTTTCTTTTAGCCCAGCTGGACCTGGGCACTGCAAATTTTTCATGGGGGGAGAGGGACACTGCTAGTTAAAAACACACACACACACACACACACACAATTATGTAAAATGTATAAAAAATAAAAGGAAAAGAAAAGCAAAGGATAAAGGATGAGGAAGCATGTTTTCTTATAATCATGTCATGGGGAAGGTCTTATTTCTAAGTGAGACATAAAATGGGGAATCTACAAAGGACATGTTTAATAAATCTTAAAAGGCAAAATTTTAAGATTTCTGTACCAACAACCGCAAACCAGGAGAGGATATTTGCAATGTGCAAAGCAGATGGACAGGCAACTGACATAAAGAGAAATATACATTTCTTATGGACGTAAGATTCTCATTCTCACCAACAGTTAGTACAACTCCAATTAGCATAGCAAGGAGATCAATCCGCCTATCAGAAAAGAGAATGTCATGAAGTTTAAAAAGTGTTGGCAAGGACATGTGGAACAGATCCTGCCACGTGAGAGCTTAAGTTCACCCAACCTTTCTGAAGGGCAATTCAGCAATATATGATCAAAATTAAAAGTGTGCAGAGCTTTAGTCTCCAGATATTTTCAAACCTACATGCAAAATATCTAAAAGTATGTTTGTTGAAGCATCCGTTATAATGGGGAAATTATTCCATAACCTGAACATTCAGCTAACCAGGAGTTACAAACTATACGACAATCCAGTCACTCAAAAGAGAACTATGGGGGCTTCCCTGGTGGCGCAGCGGTTGAGAGTCCGCCTGCCGATGCAGGGGACACGGGTTCGTGCCCCGGTCCGGGAAGATCCCACGTGCCGCGGACCGGCTGGGCCCGTGAGCCATGGCCGCTGAGCCTGCGCGTCCGGAGCCTGTGCTCCGCAACGGGAGAGGCCACAATGGTGAGAGGCCTGCGTACCGCAAAAAAAAAAAAAAAAAAAAAAAAAGAGAGAACCATGCAGTCATGAAAAAAGAGATTGTTCTAAATATACCAATACAAGACAGTTAACAAACTAGGCAGGACAGTGTATCACACAAAGGGACAAACACACATTCTTGATAATGTCTTAGACTATTTCTGAAAGGATAAATACAGTTAACAGTGGTCACTCTTACTGCAGAAGAGAATTGTCCTTATATACCCATTTTATATTGTTTGAGTTTTTTGCAATGCCATGTATTAATTGCAATAAATTATGAGTCCATTTCGAGTGCTCTACTAAATCTTAGGGGACCATCCCAAGGGACTAATAATATGCAGAGCCAATGGCATCGGCTGAGTGGATGTGACAATCCACGGACAAACCATGTGAGAAGTTGGGAGCCCAGCTTGGTTCGGTTCACGTGGGCTGGAAACCCAATTCAGAGCTCACCCTCTCGGGCTGAACGAGCCCTGCACTAAGGGACACGTGATTATGGTCTTGTTTTCCTGGCAGTTCAGGCACTGAGCCAATGTCCCTAGCCCCCATGACTGTCCCTTTATGCTGCCCCACTCAGTATGATTTCTGATCAGATAGCTGGGCCAGTTGGCAGGACCATTGTGATTGACTTTGGCTGACCCCTGAATGACCTTTCGGACAGAGGTTATCTGTGCTGTCCTGGTCAGCCAGGATGTAGAGCTCCAAACATCACCCATACCCAACCGGGTACTAACCAAGAAACAACTACCCCGTGTATGGGGCCGTTTCTCGACAGCCCTGGGAGCCCATCCCCATCCATAAAAGGAAAACCAGCTTGCTGAGAGACAACACAAATCAGGTTCGCTTTCTGGACGAGGAAGAAAAGGAAAAACGGGAAGCTGGCAAACCTAGACAGCCTATTAGGCAGTAAGCGCCGGGGTAGATGGACATTTTTTATCAGATAAGAGCAAATGTTACCCCGGCGATAACCCGGGGTGAGTTTTTCGCCATCCGCACACTGATGATGCAGATGCTGAGCCCTACTGGGAGACAACGGAGATGTTGGGACGTGGCTCTCTCCGGTGCCAAGAGACAGACTCCTTCCATTACATCTTCTTGCTCCTCCTAGACGGTGAGGTGGGCATGCAGGGGCGCGGGGTCAGCCTGCCTGGGCTGGAGCCTCATTTCCACCACTGGAAAGCCAAGCCACCTAGCGCGACTGCCTCCCTGCCCTGTGCTTCAGTTGTCTCATCTGTAATGAGAAACTTAACCCGCTGTGCTATTGTGAGGAGGAAATGAGATGCTTCTTGAAATCCCCCAGCATCGCTCCCGGCCTAACAGTCCATCTTGCAAAAATGTCCCCCTTTAGGTTTCATCCTCTGTGGAATTCACACGCACAAAGACTCTCTATTAAGTCTCCCTTTCTTCCTGCCCCTGCCCTAATTTTTAAACATTTGTTTTGTTTGTGCAAATTTTGTCCTTGGGACCATTCCATAAAACTGGTTTTGGAGTCCAACACGCTGTCAACTTGAGAACTTTCATCTGAAATCCACACCAAGATGCGTCATGTGATGTAGAGATGCACTTTCTTTAACTTCACCATATCACGTTCACATTTCAGTCTCAGCAGCTTTCGTCATTCCGCCAAACTCTGGAATTTTACGGTTGCATCAAATAAACGGCAGTTATAAATCATCCCCAGACGTCAGCCTAACTCTTTTGAACGAGTGGGGGCCTGTTGGATGGGACACTGTGGACACATAATGATGGAAGGGTCATAAAGGCCAGCGTCCTGCATCTGGGCCCTGAGAGCTCGCAGGGTGGATGCAGAGGGCCTGGCTCTGGACTCCCACCCCAGGGATGGCCAGGTCTCGCCATCTTCTTCCTCCTAGAAAGTCCCCACCAATGATGCTCCCAACGGATAGTGTTTCCAAACGGGTCCTTGGCTTCCTTCTGCGGAAAAGCAAGCTGCTCCCCCCTTGATTTTCCACAACAGTCATCGACGAACACACCTGGAGAGTGTCAGGGCTGCTTTCTGGCCCAAGAGAGAAGACAGAGCATTTTCTTCAATCAGTGGAGAGCAAGGCGTGTCAGGGGTGGGCGTGAGTGGGAAGCTCGGCATTTATAAGCCAAACCCCTATGGTCACCCTCTGCTCACCACTCAACAAGCCTGTGGAGGAAGGTGGGTGTGAGCCCTGATGTTTTACATCTAAACTGGAGGTGAAATTTTCTAGAAAATTCCACTAGAGGAGGAGCACTTTCTGTCCGTGGCTCCTGCCACATCCTGGCAAAAACAGCCTTGGTGGATGGCGTTTTCCTGCTTTCTTCTGTCTCCCTTGCCAAGCCCCTGCGCTGCATCAGACACCATCATGGGCGCCCGCACCTGCCTCTTCCCTTTCATCCTCAGATTGGCTGTGAAAACCCAGAGACCTAGGAACAGACAGCTGGTGCTCCTGGCAACCGCGGGTCAAGGTCACCGTGCAGCCCACCTGGCTTCTCCCTGGGGACGACCTGTAGTGGTTTCCTTGATAAAGTGCCTTGATAAACCCACTATTCCAAAATACGTGCTTCTGCATCCAGGCCTCTCTGGAAGCGTTACTTTCAGAGTTATTTCGGTTTAAAGGTGCAAGTCAGCCGAATGGCACGGTGGCCCTGCTCCCTTTGTCCCTCTGGCCCCGTTCAGCCGCGGGGAGTCCTCCACATGGGAGAAACCTCAGCCTCACAGTGGGCCTGGCAGCTGGCGCGGGTCTCCGTCTTTCTTCTGGTCCCAGACACCTGCGGTCTCCAAGCTCACGTGAGCTCAGCTTCGCTGACCTCCTGGCCTCAGCCGTGAGCAGATGTGCAGGGGCCACCCCCGAGAGGCCTCTCCAGGCACTCGGGTGGGTGTTCAGCCACTTGACACCATGGCTTGTGGTTTGCTCTGCCGAAGCTTTCCCCCTAAAAGGGGCCCTCCAGGGCAACCTGCAAACCTGACCAGGACAAGGGCAGAGTTCTACCAGCAAAGGCTATGACTAACCCACAGTGTGTCTTCAGGGACTTGAGACGGTGGGAGTCTCCAGGGTGGGGGAGGGAGACATATTTTCTTAGAATTTGTACATGCGAGGTGTCTGTTAGCTGCTAACCCAACTACCATATTAAAAAATATCAAATCCAAACAAAGGTAGAGACATGCATGTGAGTGAGTGGAAGAGGGGAAGTTGTTGGAAAAGCAGAAGGTTAGAGAGAAAAAGTAATGACCAGGGTCTCGAAGACTGTTTGCTGGCTTGTCAGCTGGGGAAAGAGCTGCTGTGCGGTGTCTCGAGGGGAAACTCAGAGGTGGGACAGGTGTGAGTGTTTCTAAACTGCAGGGCGGTGGGAAGGTGTGAGGGGTTCGTATTAAGGTGTTATCAAAACTCACAGGATGTGAAGGGGAGACCCTGAGAGTGAAGAGGGAGGGAGGGGAGGGGAGGGAAGGGGAGACCCTGAGAGTGAAGAGGGAGGGAGGGGAGAGGTTCCACATGGGTCTCCCACAACTGTCACGGGTCACACGCTGTGCTCAGCACCAGGCAAGGCAAGGGACTCTAAAGAAGCCCAGAGTTCAATCAGAGATGCCCAAGTTCAGTCAGAGACACCAGAATTCATCAGAGACCCAGAGTTCAATCAGGTGCTCAGAGTGTAGTCAACGACATCCAAGTTCAGTTCAGAGACACTCAGAATTCAGTCAGAGGTGCCCGAGTTCAGTCAGAGTTTAGTCTCTGCCTTCTGTAGCATAAGGAAGAATCTTTTTTTGAGGAACCACAAGAAATATTGAAGGGTTTGGCTATCAGCTTCAAAGTACACAACTGTTCACTACTCCCATCCTGGGAAAACTTACAGATGTCCCCTCCGTAATCTAACCTTCAACTTGACGTTAGTTCAATGCCCCGTTGGCGCAGTTGATCGGTGAGGGAACCGATCACCTTAGGGCTCCTCATTTATTTTGGGTTCTCACGAGTGTATCTTTGGAGGAAAGCACATTGGTTTTGAGGGCAGACTGTCTGGGCTCTGTAACTTGCAAGTCCTATGAACCTGGGTAAAGCAGAAAATCTCTACAAAAGTGGGGAATGGAATACTTCTCTCAAGAGGCTATAATGACAGTGGCATTTGATAATAAAGTTTCTCACAGAGACCCTGGTGTAAATTAGATTCTCAACAAATAGGAATACCTCTTCCCTAAATATCATACAGGCAGAGTTTTGACATGCGTGCAGGAGGGGCAAACAAAAGAAGGAAGGAAGGAGGAAAGGAGGGAGGGAGGGAGAAAAGCTTTATAAATAAGTCTGTATTTAGCATCTAAATCTTTACACTTTTGTTCAAATTTTCCAGAATTTCCTTTTGAGAGAATATTAGTCTTAGGTAAATTCAGATATCTTTAACTTGAATTTGTGACAAGTTCTTTATGTACGAAACCTCTCCTAAACAAATACACATTATTTTTCCTTATTTCTATGAGTCTTAACTCATCAATGATCAGCTACTACTGATTGGTTATCAGTAACTACTTATTTGATGACATCATAAATTCAGTTTCCATTACAAAACCAGACTGAATAATAACCCAGTGATGGTCAAGTTCGGAGTCAGCCCCAGTCTCAAAATTCGAAACAGAGAGGTTCAAACAGGAGCGATTCCCTGTCCGATGTGGGGGCTAAGGGGCAAGACCAGCTGGTAAGTAGGACACTTGGAAAAGTCGTACACAAAGTTTTGGAAACTGTCTGCCAAGGTCATCAGGTTCTGTTCCGTGGTTGGCGGCTGTGCAGTTGAACCTGAGGAAAAGACCCCCAGGAGGAGCCACTGTCCAGAACCTGGCTCACACGCCTCCCGCTTCAGTCAGAGATCCTGCTGGAATCATAGGGTCTCACTAGATTGGGACTAAGAAGGAGCCCTAGAAAGTTCTTCCTGGCCACCTCTGCCTCTGTATTTGACAAATCGCAGCCACCATGAAGGAATGAGTGTGCAAAAGCGTGGAAACAGGACACAACCGCTGTGTCCTGGAGATTCTGAGCTTTGCTGAATCTGCTCCAGGCCTCATGTGCTTTAAGCTGGGACCCCTCACACCAGTGGCCTGAGACAGGTCCTTTACTTTCCCCATTTTGCTGATTTAAGAACGTGGGGCTCAGAGGGAGTAAGTGATTCGCCCCAATAGCGTTCTATGGGCCCACCCCCCCAGGGTGCAGGGCTCTGCAGAGGGGTCTCCAGGGATAGGTCAGATGCTTAACCCCCCCATGGAAAATTCTGGACTTTGTGTGGAGGATACAACGCAGAGAATGAGTGGGAACCCCTCTGAGGTGCCTGTGCTTGTGGTTTGGGAGCTAATGTAAGATGAAAATCATTCACCTATGAGCTCACATGGTAGTAAAATTTAGAAAGAAGTAGTGGAAGGCTGACCGATGCTGTCTGCTCTGGCAGGACTACTGTCTTCTCATCCGTGGGTCCCAGGCCAACGGGAAGTGGCTATACTGGGGTAGCCAAGGCCCTCCTAGGCCATGGCCTGTGTGGACCTCAGGCCTGCCTCTCTGAGGGCTGGGGAGCTGCTGTCCCCTGATGTCAGCTACTATGACTGTGGGTCAGGCAGGGACCAAGTCTATTCCATTTCCATCCTGGGCCTGGCCTGGCCTGGCCCAGAGCAGAATCGTGTATAATTAAACTATACTGAAAGCACTCATATGCAAACAGAAGGACTGACCACCGGGCAGATTTGGATGAGCTTCCGGCCTTATCAGAGGCAGTCTGGTTCCATCACTCCTTAGCTGGTAACCTTGGACAGTTGCTTGGCCTCTTTCCTTGTCTTCTAGAGAAGAATAAGAATGATGTCTTCCTTGGAGAAGGTTTCTGAGGTCATTGAAATCTTTCAGTGAGACTTTGGACAGTTTTAGAGGTCAGGCGTTTACAAGTCAAGATCTTTGAGGGCAGGAGACAGCAGCACGTGTTCATGGAGTTTAGCGAATGTTCACCAAGCCTGCTCGTGGCAGCAGCAGGGGCTGGAGGAACGAGGACCTCCAGGAGATCCCAGCCTGGTCGGCCGCTTCAAACTCTCCTTTCATCGCAGACCACACGACGGATTTGTCCACACGTCCACATGACAGGAGTTTCTTGAGCAGCTACTTGTCCCACACACCCATGTGGACACATGACCCTGTGTGTCTGGGGGATGCAGGGGGTGGGCTGCCAGGTGCAGGTCCTGCCCCAAGGCCACGGGTCCTCATTTATGCAGAGAGACACAAGAGCAGCTCCGTGAGCCAGGGAGAAGACCCTCAGGGTGATGGCACCGGCTCTTTCTGGTTTATTTAAAAATACAAACCATCCCCAAGTCCCAGATCATCAACTGTGATCATTAACCATGCAGGAGAGTAAGCCATGATCTCTTGGTTTGCTGGCACAGAGGTGGAGGGAAAAATATGAACCTGCAGGGTCCCCAGAGCAAAAGGGCTGATCCCTGAGCCTAGCAGTGTTTCACTGGTGGGTCTTCCAAGGAGAGGCAGGACTTGGCTGCATGATGTCAGCTGGTGGGTGAAGAAAACTGGGGAGGACGTCCAGGGGGAGGGGGAGGGACAAGTAGGAGGCACGTTCCCGTAGGGCAGGCAGCAGGTGTGGGAGAAAGACCATGAGTGTTTCTGTTGCTGAAGAATAGATACGAAGGCAGGCGTGGCCTGGGAAGTCGCCAGCAATACAAAAAGTGCTACATGGACCACGTGAAGGGGTTTATTGATGACCTCCAGGCCAGGATTCCTGACCTCAGCCCTGTTGACATTTGGGACTGGATCCATCCTTTGTTGTGGGTTTTGTTCTGTGCCCTAAAGTAGGATGTTAGAGGCATCCCCGGCCTCCACCCACTAGACGCCAGTAGCATCTCTCTCCGAGTGACAATGGAAAATGTCTCCAGGCATTGTCACACATCCCCCCAGGGGCCAAATCACCCTGTGACCCTGGAGAAGCCAGGGGTGGTGTCCACTGCAGTGCATCCAGCCTGGCTCCACTGCCTGGCTGTGGAGCTGCAGCAGGTCCTCAGTGAATGGTGCTAAGTGTCCACCCTAAGAAAGGAGGGCTACTGAAGTTACTCGAAGGCTCTACGTGTCCACAGGGTTAACACTCAGCAGAGCCTGGTCCTTGTCAGGCCACCCTCCTCCCCTGGGCTGGGAGGCCAAGATGGGCACCTCCTGGGGTGCCAGGTCACGCTGGGTGGCTGTTTATCTGTGTGCCCAGGGCTGCCTGCTGGGCGTATTAGAGGCTATGAAATAATGATGAGGCCTAGGAGGGGTAATTAAAAGTCATGGTGACATTGATCTGCTGAGATTTCTGAGCGAGCCCAGAGCACACGGTACAACTCTCCATCTTACCTCATGTAGACCTGGCCTGATTGGCCCCCTGGGCATTGCTGGGGCCACAGAACCTCACCTGTGGCCGGGACACTCTCAGGGCAGCAGTCAGGCTGGCTTCAGAGGCTGTGCAAAACAGGCAGCCTGGGCCTGGGGGTAGCCCAACTGCTGGGCTCTGCTCTGGAAAGGCAGGAGCGGGAGGATCTGTTAAAGACACAGGTCCCCATTCCACATGGTCTCAGAGGCTAATCTTCTCCCGTCCAAGACCTCAGAGACTCCCCCACGTAGAGAACCTGTGGTGCTCTGGGACTGTGCTGCCTGTCTTGGTGAAGGGCATGTCCATCTTTGCAATCCTGGCCTCCAGTGCCTACAAGAAAAGTTGCTATCTGCATGCAAATTAAGCTATCCTTGACCCCCTGTCCCTGGCTGGGAACCGTGCATGCTTTAAAAAATAGGAACATCGAATATTTTCTTATCCTAGTCTTTGCAAGTCTGGATGCTTTGATCAGAAAGATAACGATTTTCATGCTATTATTGCAGTTTATTGGTTATTTGTTTCTTAGTTGTTATTTTAGTTTTACAACTGACCTAGTGAGTAGAATTAATACAAGTGTAGAGCCAGACAGCCCTTAGACTTGGCCTCAGTTCCACCACTGTCTCTATGACCTTGGGCAAATCATTTGAGGATATCATTCTAGTCTTCCTATTGGTAAATGGAGACAAAAACAATCAACACCATAGGTGCGAAGGATTGAATGAGATGACGTTTGCAAAATCCTGAACAATCAGGAAGTGTTAGTTCACTAGGTGCGCTGCTGTAGGCTTAAGATCCTTGTAACCTCCATGCCCTGTGAACCGGTCACGAGCTGCCCACTTCACAGATGAGAAAACTGAGGCAGCAAATCCTTTCTGAGCTGGGGTTCCATAGGGAGCCTCCCCACTCACCCCATCTCAGAGAGGGCTTCTCTGCAGGAAGCCCTAGGATTTCCTCCCTTCCTACCCACCCATGAACATGAACTCGCAGGCATGCCTGGTTATATAATTGCAGCCTCTGGTCTGCCTCTGTGAAAACCTGGCCTATTTTTTTGCTCTCGGCTTTCACCACGTGGTGGGGGGATGGGAGCTGCACCTCTGCTCTTCACACTGTAAAGGAAGTAGCAACCCTATCAGATGGGAGGAAGAAGTTTTCTCAGGGTCTTGACAAAATAGCCATCTCCCACACGAGCGCAGGCCTGCGGTAAGATCACTGGTCTAAAGGTAGACAGGCCTGTTTCTTTCTTGTAAGCTGCCTGGAGCGGGGTGAAAGGTTCTTCCGGATTTTAGAGAGGATGCTCTGAATTAAGTCTTAGAAAAAGCGCCATCTCCTCATGATCGCTGCCTCACACCACCCTGCGTATTTGTCACAAAGGTGATGCCTGAGCTTTGACGACGGAGAGCCACACAATGGCCAGGGGACATCTGAAAACTGCTCCAAATTAAATGCACAGTGTCACCAAGACACTGATGGAGAAAATCTTGGAGGAATGAGTGACCATGTTCTGAATGCCCTGGTACACGTGTCTACTCATTTCATAGACGTTTGATCTGACTGCCGTTAGGCTCTTCCACGTTATGACAATCACAGCCACTGTCTGCTGATGGTTTACTGAGCATTCGATCCTGGGCTGCGTGATGTTTTGGTCTAAGCTGCTTCCCTAGGAGGTCAGGGTACCTCCCGTGCACATTGATGTTGGGTGATAGGTCCATGAGAGCATCACCCGGACCAGAAGCCAGCCAGGCTGGTGACACTCTGCCCTCCACTCCCTGCTAAAGAAACTTCTCTGTTTTGCACGTGTGTTCTGCTTGCAAATGACATCGCGTTTATAAACTGAAAATGTGCACGATCCTTGGGCTGCCGTACGAGCCCTCTGTCACATGGAGAAAAGAAATTCTATCTCTCGCTCCTTAGCTTGTACCAGTCCAAAATCTTATAGTCAAAGTTTCCAAAAAGCTTTGTAAACCAAAAGTCATCATTTATCTGGTGGCAAAAACCTGACCTGAACTGATAGGATGGCTATAAGACTATTTATAGTCCTTTTATTCCCCACATAGTATGAATATTCGTACATGTTGCTTCAGAAATATGAATGCGTTCTATCCTGAGAAGCTGCCCCTGACTCCTCTGGGGGGTGTTATATAGTATACAATTATGAGACATAATAATGTTCTAAGACATGTCAAATTCTGATTTCTTTTTTTTTTTTTTTTTTTTTGCGGGCCTCTCACTGTTGTGGCCTCTCCCATTGCAGAGCACAGGCTCCGGACGCCCAGGCTCAGCGGCCACGGCTCACGGGCCCAGCCGCTCCGCAGCACGTGGGATCCTCCCGGACCGGGGCACGAACCCGCGTCCCCTGCATTGGCAGGCGGACTCTCAACCACTGCGCCACCAGGGAAGCCCTCAAATTCTGATTTCTGAAATACGTCTGGCCGCACAGTTTTCAGAGCAGGGATGGTGGGCCTGTAAGTCAGATGTGGTGTCCCACTTCGGAGCTGGGCCCTGCACACAGCGTTGATAGTAACAGTTGTGGGCCTTTGAGATCCGATCAACCTTGACCTCCATTCTGGTTTATGCAGCTGAGGTCTGTGGCATCCTCAGAACGTGGAAATCATGCAAGCCTCAGTTTCCCCAGCTTCAGGAGTGAAAGAAATAGCAAAAGCATCTCCCTTGCGGGACTGCTGGGAGGTTGATGTGGGCTTACGTGTGAAAGGGCCACACATACATGGTCTTTGGGGCCATTCTAAACTGGTCCACATTTTCATCTGCTCTTAATAAGTGATTTCCAGACCCGATGCAAAGACGTAGTGAAACTTTCACCTCTTTGGAGTTCACTGCCCTCAGCCTGAAGTTAGATGTGGCCCCAGGGAGCTAGGCAGGGGAGGTAGCAACACACCAAGACCTGCAGAGGCCACGCAATTAGCAGGAGCCACCGAGACCTCCTCAATATTAATTTGCTGTCCCCGACCTGGTGCTGCCAGGACTCCCAGCCTCTCAGGGGCACTCAGGGATGTTGTGCGCACAGAGGAGTGTGGCCCTGACCACGAGAGCTGAGTAAATAGGATGGAGTTTGGCTTCCCAAGTGCCAAGGGTAATGTTGCAAGGCTCTCCCTGCTCTCAGATGCAAGGCAGGCTCTATGGACAGACAGATGGCGGATGATAAGAGGTAGGATGGGGGGAGGGGGAGCCCTGCCTTGCTCAGCACCCACACTTCTGCTCTGACCGTTAGATTATGATTCGGCTCCTCTCCGTCTCTCTAGGCATTTCTCCTGCCTCTCCATGTACTGTATCTTTGCACGAGCGCACTCAGGCCACTTAGCTGCCCTCTGAGCTCAAAGCTCCAGGGACAGGACAGCCAGGGGTCCCTCTACTGCACCCAGGGTTCCCACCAAAAAGAAGATAATTCATAGAATGCAGGATAGTTTGCCTTTCCTGGGTGAATTTTCCACTTTACTTCAGACTAAGGTATTCAGTCAACTGATATGTATTGGGTGCCAACTGCTTGCCAGGTACCTTTTACATCCTGAGGATACAGTAGTGAACAGGAGAGAAAGTCCTTGCTCTAACGGTGGGTGGGGGTAGGGGGAAGGCA
Organism: Kogia breviceps; assembly: GCF_026419965.1. Classification (NCBI taxonomy): domain Eukaryota; kingdom Metazoa; phylum Chordata; class Mammalia; order Artiodactyla; family Physeteridae; genus Kogia; species Kogia breviceps. The sequence goes on along the minus strand of NC_081312.1, from coordinate 6,845,959 downwards.
AGAGAGAAATATAGGAGTAAAACCAAGTATTTCAAAGGGTGATAAATGCTATGAAGAAAAATAAAGGTGGATAATAAGATAGAAAATGCTGGAGGCATTAGAGGATGATCAGAAAAGGTGTCTCTGACAAAGAGACACTGAGGTCATCTGAGTGAAGTGACAAAAAAAAAAAAAAAAACAGGTTGCTAACTGGGAAAGAGCAGCCCAGGCAGGAGGAACAGAGAGTACAAAGGCCCTGGGGCAGAAGCCTGCTTGGCATATTTAAGGACCATCAAGGAGGATGCAGGAGAGGAGAGGCTAGAATACAGAGTCAGAGAAGCCAAAGGTCTTCTCAGCTAATCACTGCAATCTTTCTTCTACACAGAGGCCATTTGCTCCATTTCACAAATGAGGAAACTGAATCAGAACATGTAGTGTTTGCCAATATCACCCAAACGTTAAGTTACGAAGCAGGATCCTACCTCAAGCCCGCAAACCTCAAACCACTTTCCACAATGCTTTTCTAGAGCCGGAGAAGTTAGAAGGAATTTGTTTGCCCCAGCCAGTTAGTAATGCCTTATCTATTAAGAGCTGTAGGGACTCAGCAGCGACCCCAACCTCCGCGGCAAGTGACAAGCATGGAAATCCAGGCCCCGTCTTCTAGGAGGAGCGCCCCAAACAAGTGAGCACTTACAACTAGAGAAATCGAGGCTCAGAGAGGCTGAGCATCTCGTCCAGGGCTTGTCAGCAGCGAGGTCTGTATCCAAAGCCTTCCCATTCGCCACATTAGACGGTGCTGGACACAAACGTAAAATGAAATGGAAAAGTCAAAACAAAGGAGGCCAGAAAAAAAAATACGTTATTGTTATCCTGGTATTTGAAACATTCCTGTTATTGGATTGATTGGATTTCTGAGAAACCAGCAACTTCATTTAACTGACAAAGACCATTTTCCACCGAGGAAAAAAAATGTTATTATTTTAACCTCCTACCTGATTCTTTTTTAAGGAGTGAAACGTGATTTTGAAAGCGTAATTACGTATATTTATATCCTATGAGTGGGAAGCAGGACCCGTCAATGAATCACCTGCTTTCTACAACTCTGCAATCAGTCCAGACACACACGTGAGATAAACCTAAGGTTGATGCCGGTGGGGTGGGACCATCGCCCTGATTGGATAGTCATTTATGGGGGAGCCGGGGGGAGGGAAGAGTCTCTGCCTGCCTCCTCATCCTCCTTCGCAGGAGAAGTCACCATTAACTCAGAGGTGGAAACGTTCATTCGCTAATGTTTTCTTGTCTTCTTCCTCTCTCTCCTTCCCTCTTTCCTTGCGCAAACATTTACCTGGTACCTACTGGGTTTCAAGCCCCATGCTTGTATGAGCATCCAAAGACCAACAAGACGCAGACCTTGCTTCTTCTTGGCTCAAGTTTATTTATGAGAAACCAGCCTGGGTTACTTCCCTTGAGACCCTCATATTCCAGGGATGCACTGGCAACTCATGACACCAGAATCCAGCCTGTGATCAGGGGAGAGGGAGCTGAGGTTCTTGAGACCCTGAGGACTCAGGTGGAGAAGAGGCTCTGCTCTGGGGAGAGGGGCACAGACTTAGTCTGGGGGCTCTGGCGCGTCAGGGCAGGACAGAGGGGCCGCATGACACCTGTGGGAGCAGCAGTGTTTGTTGGAGTGGATGCAAGAGAGGATACACATGGCGCTCTTTACATGGAAATATTGATCATTCGAGGCTCTGAAACCCAGACTGAGTCACATCCTCTGGTAGGAAACCCCCCACCCCTGTCCCTCTCCGGGGTTCAGCCAAATCTCTGGAAACAAACAAGGGGCCCCAGCATAGTAATCACAATGCCAGGATTTCTGTTCTGACCAGTTGTGCCCTAAATGGGCCCTGAAAATCATATTCTGACTCTTGGGGTTTTCTGAGGCCTCAGAAACCAAATTGATTCAGAGGTGAGGCCACTACCGAGGTTGTGGAGAACAAGATATGGTTGTGGGCAGGCCAGGAGTATCTAATTAGATATGAGGCTTTGGGCAAATTGCATAACCTTTATAAGCCCATCTCATCACCCACGAATAAAGGACTATCACCCACTCCATCTAAGTTCTATGGAAAATGAGTCAGTGTATTACATACACTCTGTAATCTGTCATATTTATCATAAATAGGAGAAAATTAGAATTCTTTAAAGAATTTATTGGTATAATTGCACCCAATGTGTGTGTGTGTGTGTATAAATAATAAATGGATCTATATATGCAAAATTATATATGCCAATATATGCAGTTTGATTTAAAAATGGGTCTTGAAGTATTGTTTTAACTCTCACAGCTTTCTGACGGCCCTAGGATCAAATCAGTCGACGGCTATGATCGCCATGGGGAAAGATCATTTCAGGAATGATAAGAATTGCAGTACCAGTTAGTACCAGCTTGTTAATGAAACTTCAAAGTTGAAACCAAAGCAGGAGTCTGTAGATGGCTCCAGAGAAAAAGTCCTGCAATTCTGCAAATCTTCTTTCTGTCTCTAATGAATGCGTCACCTCTCTGCACTTGAATTGGGGCATCGTGGCCAGTAGTCAAATTTTCACTTTAGTTCATGTAGTTTTTTTCCCCCCATTTAATCCTGAAAATCTGTAGCCATGTCACCAGCTCCTTCTTAATTATACCATATTCTTTACATCTGTCCTGCTAAATAACTCTAATTGAAATGGCACCGGCGTGAATTTTTGTAATGTTCCCCCCAAGACATCCCGAAACTGACTCATGAGAAAACAGACTGAAGTCACAGCTGGAAGCACGTCAAGGATCATTTCCATTTTTACATGATTAATTTGAATTTAATATCTTAAATCAAAACCTGATTAATTTAAATAAAAATTTGATGGTGCCCTGCTTCTAATATACATTGCAGTAATTAGATTCGGCTTAATGTGATTTTTTTTTTTACATAATTAAGAAAAAGGGGGAAGTCAAGTGTAACAATACAGTGTTGATACAAATCCTCTAAATATATATTTGGACATTAGGCAGGTGAAGAGAGGGTGGTTAAGGAAAGGGACTTTGCTGAGCTGAGGATAAATATGCAGATTCTGGGCTCACCCATATCTAGAGTGAAACAACTCATTGTAAAATTAAAAGCAGAGAAAGTTTTGATTCCAAACAAGTGAAACTCACAGTGGGTCACAGTGCTAAGAAGTAAATTATGGACAATGTACAATCTAACTCGTGTCAAGGTGCATTTCTCAGTTCTTCAGACATTGAGTGAACACCTCCTATATGCCAATGTTCCAGCGCTTCAGACCCAGCCCAGGCAAATGGGGACATGGGGCTGTCTGCTGGCAGCCCCCCATCTTTGGAAGCACAATGCTCTGAAGACCCTGCTCTGCGTGACCTCCTCCTCTTGGGAAAAGGAAAGGAGTCTGGAGGTTATTATAAGCTTTTCATTAAATCCAGTCTTCTGTTTACCCCAATTCCAGTTGGCTTATCTTTGTATGTTATGAGGTCCCCTAGAAAGAAAGAAATGTCCAGGTCTAGACATTGCGAGAGGGATCACATTCTAAAGAGATCTACTTCAAACTCCTTTTACAACCGAGACGAAGCAACCTGATAAAAGAGTCCTACACAGAGATTCTGAAAAATTCATTTTCTAACCTGAGTCTTACCCCTAACTGGATGAATCACCCTAGACTGGACACATCTTCTCAGACCAGCATCACCAGCTTTGGAAAATGGCTGGACATGATGAAGGGTTTCCAAGCTAGTTCTGCAGGACCCTTGCCTCGAGAAGACGAGCCTCAGAGACCCTCTGGAGCTAACGTGGACTGAAACGGCCAAGCTCTGTCCCACGCCAGGGTTCTTGGGTGGGTTCATTTGAAAGGTCCTGTGGAAGCAGAGGTCCTCGTCTGAATGTTAATGAACTCTTGTGGTGCTCAGAACCAAAGATGAAGGAGGGGGCACAGTCTTGAGGGTAGAGCAGAAAGCAGGCTGAGTCTGGCATCTCCTAGCCCTCCCCGTTCTTTATTAAACTTGAATTAAGCAACCTTTGGAATATGCCTGAGAACAAAGATAACATTGCCCATGCGTTATGCAGAATAAAGGCTGCTGGTAATGATAAAACTTACTATGGTTATCCAAACTTAAATTTAAAATTCCCCTTGAATGAATCGCTAATATTTATTAGGTATCTTCTAAGTATGCGGTACTACTATGTACAGAGTAGTAAAGGCGCTGCTCTCTGTGATTTAGAAACTGCAAAATAACGTTCTACATCTGTAAAATACCTCCCACTATAAAGATTTGTTCCATCACCTCCCTTCTCTTCCTTTCTTCTCTCTCTCTCCCTCCTTCCTTCCTTTTTCCTCCCATTCTTCACTTCTTCCACCAATACAGGACCATAAATGGTCCCCCTAAAAGTTTCGTCCAAGCACCACATTCTCCACAGGCTTTTAAGGAAGTGAGAAATCACCATGAGGGTCAGAGCACAGAGACAAGAAAGGGACTGAAGACACTCGGGGAAAAAAAAAATCTCTGCCTAATTTTAAGTGACCAAGGGTCACACTTAGTCTAAGCTCAGTCACTGAATTGTTTCTCAAAGGGTTTGATTTTAGTGTTTCAGTGCAAGTTTCAGCTGTGGCTAGGGCTTTTGAGAGTTCTTTAGAACATAGCCGTGCCTTGTGTCATGAAAGGGAGGGAAAGCTTGACCTCAGACTGCATGGATACACCCTGGCATATGGCAGAAGATTCCAGTTATTCATTACCTTTTATTCAAACTGAACAGAACACATTTGAAAGTCACTTTCAGATTTCCCTATGGCTCCCCCACAGCGTCGCTGAAGCTGTCTACAGCACTCCCAATAATTATTACAATTCTCATCACTGCTTCCACGTCCTGGATGCCGACATAGGTAGCACGCTGTGCTCACAATTTCCATACATCATTCCTCATCTTTTGTCCTCTCTGTATATAGCGTGTATTAGCCTAACCATTTCATAGATGTGAAAACTGAGGCTCATAGAAACAAAGGAACTTAGGTGGATCCCAGCACCGGTTGAAATCAGGATTCAGATCAGCCTTGTTTGCCCCTCGTTGTGCAACTGCATAGTGCCGCCCTGTTGGTCCGTGTACCCGGATAACTGACCAGTCCCTTCCCAGGGGCGGGGCTGTACAGACCTTTCTGCAGATCAGTAGCTGCACATCTGAAAGGGCTTTGTGTCGATGAACCAGTTCGCACTCACCATTGCACTCACTCAGCATCTTCTGATGCTTCCAATTGACAGAAGGGAAAGAACTCAAATAAGAATTTCAAGGAAATCGCCGATTTATTATTCATCACAAAGGGTCGAACACGATGACTTTCTAATCTGACAACCAGGACTTTTGATGACTGTCAACAGTTTAATTTCTTTCTAAATTTAGATTTTTTTCCCCTCTTCTGCATCAAACACCAAAGCCAGCTAAAAATAGCTGAGCAGTGAATGTTAGAGGGGCAAATTTTACCGATTACAGTTTTTTTTTTTTTAATGTCAAAGTTAAAGTCAAAACAAAATTAATCAGGAGGGGTTATCTATAATGAATCACCATTCACCTCAGAAGGAAGGAGGGAGGGAAATATCTCTGCCAGCAGCTGAAGGAATGTTCTTTCAAAGAACTACATTAGACTATACCCTCCGAGAGAAAGATTGTGGATCTTCCGTACCCAGCAGCATGAATCAAAACTCCCCGGCTCTGATTTAACTTGCTTTTTTATTATGAGGAAGGAGGGGCTGGGGTTTGTATGGGCTGATTTAAATGGTCAACTGAAAGGGAGCCACGGTGAGCTGTTTCTGGCGACAGTATTACTGGGACAATCTTATCTGAGTTTACAGAGTTATTTCCAATTTGTAAATGCTGTATACATTTCTACCAGATAAAACCCTTAAAAATTCCAGACCTGAGGAAAGGGACTTTGTTGTTCTAGAGTCTTCCAGACCTGCCCCTCTGCCTCTCCACCTCCTCCTGCTCTCTCTAGGGCCCTTCCCTCCTCCTCTTTCCTGTCTCTGCTAGGAAGTCAATTTGCTACCCAAAGTCACAACTTTAGGCAAATAAACTTAGTCATAGAACCGTGGGATGAAGAGGAAACTGGTCTCCATGCCCCACTGGACAGAAGAGAAAACAGAGGGTCAGAGAGGACCAGCAAGGCCTCTTACAATGATCGAGCAACATTGTCGAGACCGGAATCCAGGCTTTGCCCCTTCTAAGCCAGTGTCCTTTGGGTAGCTCCTTACGGGATCCAATATGAGGTGGTGACATGAGATTACAGTGGGACAACTGAAACCATCTACCCTACACAGTCTGCTGACCACACTGACATGACTTGACTCTTCCAGGGGATCCTTGCCCAGGAAGAAAATAGTTGTAAGCATCTCCATCATGAACTCCAGGAACATCAAATGATTCTACTTTTTAATAGACAGCATCAAACAATAGTTCACTCCCAAGACTCTTCAAATTCCTCACCTTGCTGTGTCCACCCATCCTATTATATCTGGACCCTTTCCATCCCCAGTCCTAATCAAGGCACCATATTTCAAGACCTGCCTTAAGTCAGAGTCCAAAACCCTTGTAAATATCTTGACGTTGCCCCTGCCTCCTGCACCCCATCCTAGGACATGCTCTCAGTAAGAATGAACTCAGCACCCTCAGATCAACAGGTTGTGTTTGGGAAGCCAGCAGCTGGCACTGATAGGACACAGAATGGTAAGTGCACACAGGTAAGATGAAAGTTCTGGATGAACAACATGCCGATAAAACAGAAAACAGCCTCCGTGGAGAGGGTAGAGGGAGAGCTGCACTCTTGCTTCTGTCTCAACCTGTGGCAGGCATGGATCCTCTGGTAGAAAGAGGTGGTCTTTGCGCTCGCAGGGCTCCCAACTCAGCTGAGGACCCACACCACAAGGGGGTTTGGTGAGGAGCAAACGGCAGACCCAGGTGAGGGGAAGGTAGATCCCCCCTGTTGGTTGGAAAGACTCTGAAATGAGGTGACTTGAACCTGACAAGTAGTATCCAGGCTGAGAGTGTGGAAAGACCTTCCCAGGAGAAGGGTATGAGCAAGGCATGGGGGCTCCAAACATCCTGCGTCCAGGCCAAAGTGGTCCAAGTACAGGTTCCATGCTGTGCGATTTCGGGCTAGTGCCTTAACCTCATTCATGTCCACTTCTTCATTCATGAAAAGGGAAACATAAAAATAGGACCCACCATAGCAGGTACAGTGCCTCACACATGGTAATCACCCCCAAATGGCTAAATATTTATTAGCTTCTCTGACCCTCTGTTTTCTCCTCTGTCCAATGGGGTTTAGGAACAAGTCTCCACTCTGTTACAGAATGTATTATTGGGGGAGTTTTGATGTACTCCTAACAAGCTTTTAATTAAAAAACAAAACCCAATAGCCACAGTCTTATTAGAAATGCAAGTGTGGATTTAAAAGAGACCCTGTTCTTAGTGTTCCTAACCTGCTGGGTAGAAAGGGCCCCGTCTCGCCCCTTTCCGAACCTGTTGTCATCTCCTTGTCTAAAAGGTGAGTGGGGGTGTGGGGGGGTGTATGTGCTACCTTAGAGAGGAGCAGGTAGACTCGTCACCAGCCCCCCAGCCCTCACCTCTGCAGCCCATCCCCCGTCTCATCTTCTGGGAGCATCACCTTTGCAAACTCATCTCTTTCCTGAGATGCAAGGAGTATCTCTGGCTTTGTTTCTCTATCATAATAGATGTAAATTAATGTTTTGCCTTTGTTTGCTGCAGTAATCATAGAGGCAAGTATATATTCCTAACAGCTATCTTATTTTCAATTTGCAAAGTGTACTGTGCTTAATCCCACGAGGCGGCCCGTGGCTCCAGATATGAATTTTAAAAGATAATTAGCCCAGTGCAGGAAGTTCTCTCCACAACAAGAAGCACTCACTGAAGCCTGGTCAGAGGGGTCCTCCGGGGGACCCTGATGGGTCACGGTCCCCCCACCATGATTTATTACTTTTTTCATCGCTGCCGCCTTTGTGTGAGCCAGCTGATTTGTTCATGAAAATTTAAATCATGTCCGTGCTAGAAACTGGAGTTTCTTTGGGGGGGTTGTTGTTTGAGGATTCCCATCCCTTCCCCTACCAATATTCCTTTTTATGATATTCATGGCAGGTGACAATTTATTTTCTTTTTCCTTTTTCCTTTCTTTCTTTTTTTTTAAACTCTAACTGAAAGAACGCCAGGCCTCTGCTGCTTATTTGTAATGTTTGATGCCAATGGCAGATTAAGTGACCATCTATTAGAAAGAGCCTCAGAAGGTCCCAGGTCCAAAAGACAAATGGTCTGTCCAGCTCCAGCCATGGATTGTTCCTGTGTGAACTTTACCCCTAGCAGTGAATCAGTTCTGAGAACAAACAGACAAGCGGACAGGCTAAGGAATCATGCCGGTTCACCTGCATCTCTGGGACTTAGTCAATGGCGCATCATGACTAAGTGGGCTTTACCTTATTTACCTGCTCGGCTTGACACCCAAGAATGGCGCTTCTGTGTGGCTGGCAGCGTTCAGAGGGGCCACAGGGGAGTGGGCAGACTCTGCACTCTTGGGGATGAGGCAGGTGGGATAAGAGCTGTAACAGTGGTACCGGCGACACGATGTGCTGTGGGCAAAGGAGGGCAGAGCAGATTCCTTCTCTCTGAGACAGTCTGGGGTGCCTGCCTGGAGGAGGTGCCACCTGAACTGCTCAAAAGCAGGTAACTTACATTGTAGTTGGATCAGGTCAGTTATCTTTTGTTATGACTCTCCCAGGCAAACGAAACCTGGAGGATGGTAATAGCTCACATACAGGGAAGGTCAACTATACACCAGGCGCTTTCCCAATGATGGCATTTCCTATACATCACCTTGCTTCCATCCCCATGACCTTGGAGTGGTTGATTCCTAAAGGAGGACACTGAGACACAGAAAGGGTTGAAACACACCCAAGGATTCTCAGGGAGAGGGGGGCAAGGTCAGGATTTGAACCCTGACAATTTTGTCGTGGAGGCCCCACTCTACCAGATAACTGGGTTGGAGGGCGTAGTCACCACCGCAGACCCTGACACCCTGACAGGAAGTGGAGAGAGAAATGCACTTCAAAGCTTCATTCAAGGAACAATTGTATCACAGGACATCCTCTGCTGGGACTGAAATGCCTCCTTCCCAGTGGTTTGCTGTCAGCTTTTGTTTACTTCCCTACAGTCAGAGAGCTGAGCACAACTTTGATTATGTGCTTAAATTCAAATCAGGTGGGCTTCCCTGGTGGCGCAGTGGTTGAGAGTCCGCCTGCCGATGCAGGGGACGCGGGTTCGTGCCCCGGTCCGGGAGGATCCCACGTGCCGCGGAGCGGCTGGGCCCGTGAGCCATGGTCGCTGAGCCTGCTCGTCCGGAGCCTGTGCTCCGCAACGGGAGAGGCCACGACAGTGAGAGGCCCACGTACCGCAAATAAATAAATAAATAAAAATTCAAATCAGGTTGTTTAAAAAAAGAAATGTTAATGCAACTTAAGGGCATGTTTCCCCTTTATTGCATAAACTAGGGGACTTCCGTTCTAATGAGTGAAATGTCACTTCATCTTTAATTCTTAGAGTTCACGGAACCCTGCGTTGCTGGACCAGTGTGCGTGCGTGTGTGCACACACGCGTGAGCTCACTCTTCCAGTGGTAGACGTTTCTGTGAACACTAAGAATTAAAGATGATATATAGTATCTTTATATATATACACACATCATACACATATTCAGGAGAGAGAGAACCAGACTGTGATTTCAGATCAACTTCAGAGGGTTGAGCTCGTTCTGAAATTTGTTCTGACTTGTCCTGGGCATTTGCCATATTGTCACATGCTTGGAAATTTCCTCGTGGGCATTTCTGAATTTTTATCCAATGTGGTTGCACACGGTGCTTTATGTTCAAATGGACAGACAAAAAAAAAAAAATGAATAAAAACTACGTACTGAAGCTCTCTAGAAGGGAGAGAAAAGACAGTTCTGGAGTGTTCGGAAGCATGTCTTTCCTCCTTCTGGGTCCAGAGAGGCTGGGAGCCTCGGCAGACACATTTCCTCAGAATAAAAAGGATGGCTTGGAGTTGGCACCATTTCACGTGTAAGTCTTGAACTAGTCATCAGAAGTCCAGTTTAGAATCTTGTTCTCTTATATTGATATTTCAACGTACTTTGTTATTTCAGGGAAGAACAACATTTAGACCCCTTGAGAGGGTGCATACCATGCCACAGAAAAAGCCAGTCATGAAATGAAGAACCAGCTTCCGATTTGTGAAATCCTGTCTTGGTGTGCCAAAAAAACTGTGTGCCTCCACTTAGTGGAGTTTTATCGTGAATGACAAGGCAACCCTATAGGACAGGATGGAGGCTTCATTGATGATAGTCTGGTACCTGAGAGCTTGGTTATCAAGAGTTCATTTCCTTGAGCCTGTTTCTGTTTTGCAAATAAATTCACTTGTATCATCTTTTTAAGATTCCACATAAAAGTGGTATCAAATATTTGTCTTTGTCTGACTTACTTGGCGGGTAAATGTGGGTGGGGGAGATAAATTAGAATTTGGGGATTCACATACACACACTACTATATATATATACAGTATATATATATTTATATATACTATATATGTATATAAATATAGAGTATATATATACATATATAGTATATATATATATATATATATATATACACACACACATATAGATAATCAACAGGAACCTACTGTATAGCACAGGGAACTCTACTCAATATTCTGTAATAACCTATATGGGAAAAGAATCTGGAAAAGAATGGATATACGTATATGTATAATTGAATCACTTTGCTGTACACCTGAAACTAACACAACATTGTAAATCAACTATATTCCAATATAAAATAAAAATTAAATTAAAGAAAGAGTTCATTTCTTACACTAGGTGTTAATTATTCAAACAATGTTCGCTTCCTTGTATATCATGGTGTTTAAAGATAGCAGTGACTGATCGCTCTAGATATGAGCTCTTTACAAATGAGCTCTGTTTGTCAGACATGAATGTAAAAGGGTGGAGTGGAGACTGTGAAATAATTTCTAACAACCTCTCCTTTAAGACAAAATGAACAACCAGAGATGTTTGCTGATATTTAATGAACCCTCATGACATCTCCTTTTGCCCTCTCCACTTGGCCTGGGAAGCATGGCTACCCAGACAATATTCATTCAAAAGACCGTCCCAAGGTCTGTCCTTGCTGTAAAATACTGCCCTCTATGGCAAAGTCCAGGGCTCCCACCTGCTCCCAGGAAAGGCTGATGCCTGGCTCCTGGGAGATTTCTTCTGGAATCGTTTCCTACAAACCCCAAGCATACTGAATATGCTCTGTGGGTCTGTGACTTTCCCCACCCATCTCGTAGGAAGGTGAACAAAGGTTAAAGCCATGTGTGGTCACAAAACCAGACGTATTTCCTGCCACCTGCTCTTCTCCTCTGCCACCTTGGATGGATTTTCACACAACTTTGATGACAATATCAAGGAAGAGCAAAAGCTGGGGAGATCCTCTTTACAAAGTCCCAAACTGCCCATACAGCTGAGGACCCCAAGATTCCTAGTGGACACACATGCCCACGAGGCCACCAAGACAGGACCAAAGCACTCAGCATGTGGTGAGGACTGAGTGAGTTACTGTATCTAAGTGCTTTGGGAAGAGTTCAGAGCACAGTGGAAACATATAATAAGTGTCACTATTATTATTATTATTTGAAAGGATGCGAAGAGAAATTCTTTGTCACCCTGCCTTAGAATTCACTCTTCTTTTATCATCTCCTTTACCATAAAAAGCGTTCTCTTTTTTCAAAAATATCTTTTTTTTTTTCACACGCCTTGAAGTTGAATCATAGAAAACCAAAGCAGTTGCTATGAACAGCTACATAAACACCAGATCACAGATCAACTCCTTCACTTTTCTTTCAGAAGGGAACTGACTACTGAAATCCAGACCCTGTGATTTGCCCACCTGGACATTTTCAGTGAACAACAGGGAAAATCAAGGAATCAACCAAAACCAAACACGTCTATTCTTGGGTTATCAGCCCGTTGCTCTGGCTTCCCAATCAAGAAAAAAATACCTTATTGCATATGTGAAAGACTTTTCTTAAGATGAAAATGGTGTCACCCCAGCCAAAATCTGCCTTTATCCACTGTGACGGGAAGTCCAACACACTAGACACTCTTTGTAACAGTCTCCAAGCGTCGTGAGAGCAGGGAATTTATCTTCTTAATCAATGGGTCCCAGCACAGTGGGACGTTTCAACTGTTGATAAAAATAGCATCCTAGGCTGGGAAGCATAAGTGGTTGTTTAAAAGGTAAAATGATTTAAAGAGCAAGACCCAGGTTCCAGCTTAGTTTCCGTCTTTACCAGTGTTTCCAAGGGTCTGTCCCCTGTTGGACCTTCTTGGAAATTCTTACTGAACTTGGAGGTACACTGTGGTAGATTCTTTCAGAAGTCTAAATTTGCTCACTACAGGGACTGGCCTTCTTTCTGATATTATCTCATTTGGAGTTAACATTGATGAGTTCCTGTAGCCTTGATTTTTCACTATCCTAGACCTGAGCTCCCCTTATTTTGTTGTCCATTTATGTTAATTCTTAACCTTGAATCATAATGGCAAAGAACATTTTCCTTCTTGTTCATATTGTAATTCTGGTGCTTAGCCAAGGGCTTAATAGTTATTGACTGGTAGAGAAAAAGAAGGAAGGAAGGGATGGAGGGAAGGAAGGGAGGAAAGAAGGAAAGAAGGAAGGATCTTTAATTTGTGTCAGGAGAGAATTTCCCAGCAATTTCTCTAATGATGCTTTAGATAACTTTGCCATGTGAGAATAGAACAAAGGGCACTGGTTAGAGGGTTTGAAGACATGGGTTTGAGTCTACAATCTGAACATCTTCAACAAACTTTATTAAGGGGGCTGTAAGCTTAACCCCTGTGCCAAGTGCTAGAGAAACAACATCAGTTACTACCCTTGACACTAAGGACCCAGGAGTTCAGGATGCAGCTTCCTCTCCCATACATCAAGGAGCTCCCTGTGTGAGAAAACACTGATATGTATATACAGAAGGGAGAGGTGCCATCTGATTGGCCTTGAGCAAGACTCAAACTCTAAGGCCATGTATGACTATGTGAAAACACTTGCTGAAGGGCTAAGTCTTTATAATTAAGAAGAAATTATTATGTAGCATATGTTATGATTGCATTTATTAACATTATGTATTATAAGTTCTTACGTCTACATTTTCACCTGGTCCAGAGATTCTCTCTTGAAATGCAACAGAAAAGATTCCCTAGCCTTGCTTGAATGTCTCCAGACAGCTTGCTACCTTCTGGGGCAGCCTTTCTGAGCAATGGATGGCCCTAGAGAGAAGTCCTTTCTTTGAGTTTGTAATACCTCCTTGTCATTCTCCTCCTGTTCTCTGTGACTACAGGAGCCACACATTACAGATCTTTGCATCTTTGACAGGAGGAAATCTTTGCATGTTCTCCCTGGTGGACTGGTTATAAGTCACCTGTCCCATTGATCTTGACGGGGGAGATGGGCCTTAGCAACCTCAAGGTTAGCATGTTTAGGGGGCTCTGGAGATGGGAAGTGGCAAAAAGACACTATTTCTGACATTGATTTCATGGGTACTGTAGATTACACGTACGGCGGGGAGCCCAGATATAACTTGAAACTGATGCCCACTTATGATTTGTAGTTTAAGGAAGAACTGCCCAGCCTATGAAGGTAGGGGGAGATTGAAGACATTCTTTGGTCACATCCTGCTTCTACCAATTAGCACCTGTACTGCTGGTCAATGTAACTTCACAGCCAAAGGGAGAGTAGTGACCTCCTTGGAAGATCATTAAAACTCCCACAATTAAATAAAGTGAAGTATGAGAAAATGCCACCGATGAAGCTGGCATTTAAGAATCTTCCCTATGGGGCTTCCCTGGTGGCGCAGTGGTTGAGAGTCCGCCTGCCGATGCAGGGCACACGGGTTCGTGCCCCGGTCTGGGAAGATCCCATGTGCCGCGGAGCGGCTGGGCCCGTGAGCCATGGCCGCTGAGCCTGTGCGTCCGGATCGCCGCAACGGGAGAGGCCACAACAGTGAGAGGTCTGCGTACCGCAAAAAAAAAAAAAAAAAAAAAAGAATCTTCCCTATGTAAGAGTGTTAGCTCACTCCTCTTCCTTTCCCAATTAGACTGTAGTATCCTTAGTCTGGGGGTTTAGCAGCACGCACAGCAAATGTAGAACCGCTCCTCACCATATAAGATGACAGGCTCTGCAATTGGAACAGCACTTCACAGTTCACGAAAGAAGTTTCATACAAATTACATAATCACGCGGCAGCCTTATAAGCTGCCTGGGGCTGGGGGCTGGCAGTAGAGAGTGGGTACTGTTATTATCTTCGTCTCATTTTTATAAAAGAGGGAAATGAGTCTCAGGGGAATTCAGTAGTGTCCCCAGGCTACAGTGCTAGTAAATGGTACCTAGATGTTCAGCAACTTCACTTTTCATTGGAAAAATATCTTTTTGCAGCTGATCTAGCCAGCCACATACTCCTTCCATGCTGGGGGTGAAGTTTTGCTACCTCCTGACACAGCCAGGGTGGGATGTGCATTCTCTGATTCTTCATCCACCCTCCTGGCCCCTGACTTGGACATCCAACTTTGTCCTGCTCACACTCTGGAGTCTGAGCTTAGCTTCCTCATCTGGAGGCTCCGTGGAGCTGTAGTGAGTTCCCCGCTAAACTCTCAGGACCCTTCTCTCATTAAGCCATAGGGCCGCTCCTCCTTGACATGCACCCCGCAGACTCCATACTGCTACCATCACCAACCACCTGCATGTGAATTTTCCTCCCCATAAGCACAGTCTGTCCAGCTCCTTATGGCTTATTGACCTTTGAAGACAAGTCAGTACATTCTCAGTTAAGTGGCTGCTTACAGGAGTGCCTTGATCAAGGCATTGCGTAGGCAAATAAACAGAGGACAGAGACCAAGTTCTATCCATGGCGTCTGTCTTTCTTAGGAGATTCTCAGATGCACTTTAGCAATCTTGCATATTTGATTCCTGAACCCATAGCTCACTAATTAATCTCTTGTTCTTTCAGGCAGGACTGAGCTTTCAAACTGGGCAAAACACCAGAGCCCTTCTGGCCTTGGGAGAATTATTTGTCTTGTTAGGGCTCCTCAGTCTTGGAGGCTGGGTTATAAGGATGGGTGTGATTAAGACTTGGCACCGTGGTCTGTTGAACTATTTCCTGTGACCCCCTCTCTCACAGTACTTCCTGATCTGCTTCTGGTCTTACAATCTCAATCCATATATGCTGAGGGCTGACAGTTTAGGGGTTGGAGTAGGATAAGGCACAATCTCTGCCATGGATGGAAGTGAGGGAGTGTCTACGGGGCAGCTTGAAACCTATTTTGGTAAATAGCCGCAGGAATACCCTCCACTTCTGGGTGACAGGTGTCTTGCACCTAAGAAGACCCAGGCTTTGGAAAATTTAAGGAGTCATCTATGAAAAAAAAAAAAAAAAAAAAAGCTCCAAGTATATATTTTCTTTTAAGAGTGTGATAACAAAAATAGAGTCACTCATAAAAGGAAGAAGACGAAATGAAAACATGCAGTGAAAGACAACATCCGCTCTCATTTCAGTTTCCTGGAAGCGGAATGTGGTTGTGCAGATGGTGCTCTTTTGTTTCACTAGAAGAAACGATAAGATGTAAATATGCAGGGCCATATTCAGCAGGGCAGGATGGAGAAGAGGCGCATTTCCCTGTGCTCGCTGATTTCTAGGCTTGTCAGGGTTTGCCTTCTTTGAGTTGATCATGCCTGCTGATTTCCAAGGATGCTGCCTTAGGTCAACAGCTCTCAACATGGCCTTAAGAGTTCTCCAGCATTCCATAAACGGGCCACCAAGAGGCCTGTGAACTCCCTTACATTGTTTGAAAAATGTCGCTGGTATGTTTGTTTCCTACAGTGGCTTCTATATTTTTCAAGAGATTAGTAGACGATTCAATGTCCATTGCCTTCTTGCCTGTTCACTCCACACTGTTCACGGTTTGCATAAAGTTCCACGTAGCTTTGCAGAGTTGTTTCATACCATCACCCCACATTTGCCTGGTGTTGGACACTTTTCAAAGCTCTTTCTCATAAAACTAACTCTTTTGATTCAGCGACAGGAGCAGTTACCAATAACCCCATTTCACAGCCCGGGAAACGAAACTGAGAGCCACAACCTGGCTGGCTTGTGGACCCACATATGTCGGGCAGGGGTAGGGCAGACACTCCTCATCACCCCTGATGTTTCCTAGTTCAGTGATCCTTCCAGCCCTGCTTTTGTCCTCATTTTGGGTATTTGGGCAAAAGAAAATTGCCACTGGTAGTCGATTGCCATCATTGAGGATTGGGGGCATTGGAGTCTAAGACATATACGAAATGAGAAAGGGAAACATAAGAAAAGAAGTCACGTGCTTCTCCTTCTAGGTAATTATATACATACTTGACTCCCCAACAAAGTTATTTGGAAGCCAAAATTTTATTTAACTCTGTATTTTCAGTGCCAAAACAGTATAATCTTGTACATAATAGATGCTCAAATATTTGAGGTATGTGTGAGTGATTGTAAGTGTGAATAAAGAACTGGAGCTAGGAGTACAAGGAATACATTGCCTGGTTTCCAGAAACCTACCAGAATTCTACTGTGTGTTCTCAGAAGGGCCTTTGCTAAAGCTTTTGATATGGTCATACATAAGTACAGGAAGATGGCAAGGTTTGCTAGAAGACTTTTGGTCAGTGAATAGTAAAATTCATTGACAGAATGGTTCCCATTTCCCATGTCCCTAGATCAGAGGTATCCATGCCATTCCATCTGGATGCCACTATTAAACTAGCTCTCTAGGTTATTAAGCCTAGTGAGTTGTGCTCTTAGTTAAATAAGCTGTTCTTAAGCCAGTCACACACCCCTAGGTGAGAAAGACAGAAAGAGCTCTTGTCTCAAAAAGAGAAACTAAAAGCCAACTACCAAATTCCAACAACCAAAAACTGGATGAAATGGAGCTGTGAAAGCATGCCCCAGAGAGCACTTGAGAGGGTGAAGTGGGGGATGGGAAGAGGCCACAATGAGATTGTATAAAAGTCCAGATTCCAAAAGAAACAGGTGTCAGATGAATGGCACACAAGAGTTTCAAGGAGTGTGGTACTAACCCCAGTTTAACCCCTGGATACAGCAGGAATCTCATTTGGGCTGTCTTTTTTCACACAGTTGGAAGAGTCAGTCTTATACACTTAAATGTGTTTGTGAAAAACAAATCATTTATTTTTATAATGAATCTTGGCATTATATGATATGGGATACATTTCTAAAAATGGAACCCCCATTGAGAATCTTGTACATCTTAAAAGTAAAATGTTTTCTTCCACCATTGAGGAGCATAGACCTTTCACCCCAGCACCAATTATTCATCAAGATGGGCTCACCTATATTAACTCTGGGGCAAAAATTCTTGGGAATGGGACATACTGTTTTAAATCTTTAAATGTGAGAAGGTAGTTAAAAGACATAGTTAGGTGAAAGCAAAGCTTTCTGAAAAAACTTCACATTACAAAAGGGAAACTTTCATAGTTGTAGATCTGCCCTCCATCGCCTCAGAGGTGTTGGCACCTGAAAGTAGCATGTCAATAGATGTATATAGTTACTTGTTACCAGTAAGCATTGACATTAGTACAATGTAAGTCTCAACTTTCTTCTCTTTCTGACGGACAACATTTTTTTTTTCCTTGACAAGTAGATTGCCAAGATAATACTAAAGACAAATCGAATACACCTTGCCCATGCTCTGGTCAATAAACTTAAAAGGACAGCGACTGGGAACAAATGAAAATAAACATAATGAACTAGAATTTTCAGAGACCTAGCATTGAACATCCTGGTTAGGGTTGGGGGCGTAGACTAGAATTCTTGAATTATTTCTCCTACAGAAATAATGTTACAAGAGCAGAAGTCTTAGAAAGCATCTTTTCTAAAACATTTGCTACCGAGCTTTTAGACAAACCCCAAGGGTTTACCAGAGCTACAGTGAAGGGCCACCAAAAATGAGGATGTCATGGAGACAAATCCCCATCATTTGACTCAGAGACAGCCTCCCCAAATCTTGCACCCTCGATATTGTATTTGCTCCTGAGAACAACCCAATGAGCTAGCAAGTCACATTTGCTCCCACTGTACAGAAAGGGAACTAAGGCATTGCCATTCATGCCCATCACCTGTATATTCTTGCCTCGATACTCAAGTCTCTCCAAAAGCACCTAGGTAAGCAATGACTGGTTTTCCTAAACTTATTCTTTAAAATGAACCTTAATGACCGCCAACTCTTCATTCTACAGACAATGTCTCCCAAGCATTTCTCTGGTCTTCCCCAGGAACGCACATATTTTTTTTTGAAAAATATTGCTAAGAATTAGAAAACATAGGTTCTAGAGCTTTGACTTGATCTCACTCACCAGCCCAGAACTTGTTCCCTCATCTGTACATTCAGACAATAAGATCTATTTTGCATAACTTAAAGGTCTTTGTGGTCATCAGACAAACTAGTGAATCCCGTTTCCACTATAAAATATATATGAAACACCTACTCTGGGCCAGGTACAGTATACTAAGTTCTGAGAGGACAATGGTGAACAGGACTCAGTCACTCACTCCTCCTAATGAAGTCTACAGTCTAATGATGAACACAGACATTAAACATATGCCCACATGCTTAAAGAAAGCGATGGAAGGGTAGGTGTGCGATAGTCTGGGGATCATGAAAGAAAATGCAAAGGGCATTAATAGTATTGGGAAGAAGAAGCTGGGAAGCTTTCCATGAGGAGACTGAGGGAAATGAAATCTGAGCTGAAACATTCAGGTACAGGAACATAAAGCCATATTCTTAGCATGTGCTAGCACTCACCTTAGAGTCAGCCTTGACATTCTGTTAGTATGAAGATCTGTATCATCTCAGTATCCAATTCTGGCAGTGCTCCAAGCATCTTCCAATACAGGCATGGGGGCAAGCAGCACATTGTCTGATCTTCTCAACCCCACATCAACATAGATGTTTAAGATTTAGAGAACTCCGGGTGGTCGGTTGGATGGCCTGGCTGGAACCACCCACTCCTCACTGGCATTGTGTGGAATGGAGGAAGAAAAGAGAGTGTTGCAGCACCCACACTTCCAAAAGGAAGAAACGTGTCGCCTGTACCCACTTGTGTCCTATCTACTTGGTGACAGCAGAAGAACACCCACTCCTGGTGGCCCAGACTCCAGAAGGAAAGGGATGCTAGAGCTGCCCACACTCTCAAGGACAGCCTGGGAGATGGGTCACGGCACCTCCTTACATCTCTGAGGGCTGAGGAAAAAGGAAGTGTCTAAGTCAGGTATAATGAGCCAATGTCCATATCTTTTTCTGAACTAGGCGATCCTTGAGATCAGAGAGGACCAAGAAGTAATCACCTCTGTAACACCAACGTTGAGACACAGGGCCTGGCACAAAGCAGAATTTTAATGCAAATACAACAACTACAACAACAACAAAAAAACGTTGTGGTTATCATTGTTGAACTGAATCTGACACATGGTGAGTAAAGAGATAGATGAGAAACAGATCCAGGAGGGACATTTTATTTAGAATAATAACTAATTTTATTTTAGAATAGCAACTTTATTATTTCAATGAAACTGATTCATGTCCATTACCAAAGTTCTAAGCAACGTCAGAAGTTTGTGGAAGAAGACAGACAAGAAAACAAGGAAACCCTAAATCCAAATACATGCAAACGCATGCGAGCAGCAGCTGAGAACGTGGGACAGGTTGCAGGCAGTACGACAGGCAAGCGTGGCTCCTGTTAGGAGGACCAAGCTGGCCCGTAAGTGTCCCCAAGGACACCCTGCCAATACCAATGTGGCTCTCCAAGGCTGGCAAAGGCTTTTCAACTTCCAAATTGGCTAAAGATATTTATGTCTGTCATTTGGTTACCAGGGGCATGCTGAGGGTCAGGGTATCTTCCTAATCAGAACTGGACCGAAAGCTAAAGGCAATATGGGAGGTTGAGACACTGATGGAGGAGGATGTGTTTGCAGGAATCGTCGAGAATAATCAGAAAAGCCCTCTGTGACAGAAGGGCTTCCCCGTGGACTGTGAATCCGGAAGAAATGCCAAAGGACCCAATGGACGAGAGGAAAAGTCCTGTTCTGTGGTTAAATTCAGCACTGAAGGCTCTTGCTTATTTGAAGAATCAAAGATAGTCTGAACTCTCTACGAAAAGCCACCTTTATTATAAAGAGTTCAACCTCTCTTCTGCCCAAAACGCCATTAAAGATCAAATCACTGGGTATTCCTTTATCTGTCATTCAGAATTCCACAAAAAGTCCCTGGAATTCTACTTATAGACCTACCACTCCTGATTGACCCAAGAATGAGTGAGTACAGAAAACAAGGAGCGAGGGACCTCCCTGGCAGCTAGTGGTTAGGACTCCACACTTCCACTGAAAGGGACACAGGTTCCATCCTTGAATGGGGAACTAAGATCCTGCAAGCCACTTGGCCAAAAAAATTTTTAAGAAAAGGAACCCATCCAGTGACTCCGGTGCCATGTTTGCAAGCAACAGGTATCTCTTCAAAGTCTTGAACTAGTAACTCAAGGCTAAGAACATCTAGAAAACCAGAGCAGATCCTGGTGGTATACACATTGTCCTGAGAAAATGGGCAGAGAAGAGAGGTGGCATTTAGAATAGCATGGAGCTAAAAGAAGTTAATGATTGATTTTCACTTTTATTTGTAAATATTGTGAGTTTTTAGAGAATAATTGAATCGTGTAACATATGGTCTATGCATATAGGTAAGGCTGGGGAGATGAATAATCACTTATAAAGGATCCTTGCAATTAAATTTCTTGTTATTGTAAACTAGGGAAAATATTTGAAAAGCAATGTCTTAACACTTGGGCCATTATCTAATAACCTAGGTTAGGAGCCTGTGAAAGCAGGGAAGTGAATTTGTAACCTCAGCATTCTAGAGCCAAACGAATGTTGCTTTATATTTGCCTCTGTTGAGTTCCACCTATTCAACATAACATTATCTAAAGCTACAGATTCAATGATAATCATAATTTCATTTATAAAATGGAGTCCAACTTGCCATATTCAACAAAGTGGACCTAAAAGAATGGTTCAACCGAAGAGGTATTTAAAGCTGTTGCAAGTGAAGTAAAAACAAGAGCTGAGTCGAGAGCACACTGGCTTCCTTCCATCTCATGTGCCAAAAGCAAGTCTTCTTGGAGGAAGTGACATTTGAGCTGGGCCTTCCAACTCAAGCAGACTTTTACTTAAAATACAGTAGAAGGAAAAAATAATAATAATACAATAGAAGTATACTGAAAGTGGGAAAACAGTGATAGCAATAGAATTTAGTGTGGAAAAATGGGGGCCCATGCTAGAACATCTCATGGTCTATTTGACCTGGTGAGGTATGCAGGGCCCTGGACTCCTTGGAAGCCAGGTCAAAACAGTTGAACTTCTGTAAATGGCAGGGAGCCCTGGAGGGTTTTCAGTGGAGAAATGACGTGTTTAGAGATATATATCCTTTGCGAAGATCAAGCTATTAGTGAGGTGGGGAACTCCAGAAGGAGCCAATCCCAAGAGAGTGCAGTCATGAGGCTCTCACAACAGGACAGGGGAAAGATAAGGAAGAGACTCCATAGCCTTTGGAGGTGAAAATTCCAGCCTGGTTAGACCCCAGACTACTGATTCCTGGACACCCAAGGGGAGAAATTGGTGTGTCTATGTTTGACTCCTTTTCTGTTTTTCCTTATGTTAACTTTATCCTTTCTTCTTGGCTATAAAGATGTACCAGTAAATTTGGAATGCCAGAATGAGCTGCTTTCTTGGCCCCTGTAAACCACTTTGATTGTTAAGCTATTCCTAGATCTTCTAGTTGACAGTCTTGGGTTTTAGTCTGATGTCTTGGTTCAGAAAGTAAGCTCTGGAGCTGGAGAGAGAGAGCAGACCTCACCCTACTAGTTATTACCCATGTGACCCTCATTAACCCTCGGTTTCCCTCTTACAACTTGGGGGTGAAAGCAACACCAGCCTTGCATGGCACTTGGGAAGCGGTGACTGGGCACGCTTGGCACAAAGGCTGGCACTGGTTATGCAATAAATGCTGGTTATTATCATAGGTCTGCAGTTCCTTATCTACAATCCTGAAAGTTCAAACACTCTGAATACCTAAATTTTGGAACTAATTTGGTTGTAACACCTGACCTGAGCTGAACTCATTTGGCAGCAAAGTTTGACCTGGGCTGACACGAGGCTATTTATAATCCTTATTGAGCCCAGTTCGTACTCATATTCATACATTTTCCTACAGAAATATTCATGTGCTTGATGGCAGGGTGCCGCCCCAGGCCCCAGTGGGCATGTTAAATAAAACTGAGCATACTACCATCCAAACTCTGAAACTTTCAGAACACCAAAGTGCACGCGGCCCCAAGGTTTTTAATATGGCACGTGGATTCACATTGCAAAATTCACTTCTTTTCAAGGAGTGGTTGGTGGCCTCCGCCTTTAGATGAAAAGAAGAAACTGCCAATGTTGATTTTTTTTAATTCTTCAGATGCTTACAGAGGGAAATAAGAAGTGAGCTACTGAAATACCTATGGGTAGTGCTGGAAGCACAGAGTGTGAAGCCCACCTCCCACCTAAGGAGTTTCAGTTTCAAAAACCTGTCTCTGTGCTACTCCTTCTATCATATCAGCTTCCTGTTGAGAGAACATGAATGAGGAGGAGTGATTATTCTTTTTTATTTTTATTCTTTTTTAATTTTTTATTGAAGTATATTTGATTTACAATGTTGTGTTAGTTTCTGGCGCACAGCAAAGTGATTCATGAAAGAATATGAAAAAGAATATATATATTTATACATATATATTCTTTTTCATATTCTTTCATGAATCACTTTCATGAATAACAACAAAGTCCTACTATGTGGCACAGGGCACAGTATTCAGTATCCTATAATAAATTCTTTTTCATATTTTTTTCCATTATGGTTTATTATAGGATATTGAATACAGTGCCCTGTGCCACATAGTAGGACTTTTTTGTTTATCTATTTGATATGCAGTATTGTGTATCTGTTAATCCCAAACTCCTAATTTATCCTTCCGCCACCCCTTTCCCCTTCAGTAACCATAAGTTTGTTTTCTATGTCTGTGAGTCTGTTTCTGTTTTGTAAATAAGTTCAGTTGTATCATATTTAAATTCTACATGTAAGTGATATCGTATAATATTTGTCTTTGTCTGGCTTACTTCACTTAATATGATCATCTCTAGGTCTATCCATGTTGCTGCAAATGGCAATATTTCATTCTTTTTTATAACTGAGTAGTATTCCATTGCATACCTGTACCACATCTTCTTTATCTATTCTTAAGGTGATTATGGATAGATATGTATTTATTGCCATTTTAAACCTTATTTCCCAGTTGATTTTGTTATTTCTTCTCTGTTCCTTCCTAAAGATGGGAAACAGACGCTCAGGGAATGACTTTCCAGAGATGTGACCCACGGACAAGGGGGCAATCCTAGACAGACCTAACTGCCTTGGACTCTTATACCCGAGTGGAGAGGCATGAGGCCAGGAGCTACAAGTGAGGAGGTGGTCCCAGGACCTTCTCCCTTTATGCCCTGAGTCAGGCACAGCACATAGTGCTCAATACGCTTGCACAGGATTGGAGTGAGTCTTTCTGACATTTTTTTCCTCCGTCGCTCTTCTCCCCTCCCTTTCTACTTTCTTCAGCAGCGGGGGGGGGGGGGGGGGGGGGAGCACTGAGCAGTACAGAGTAGCCCAGCTCCCTTTCACCTCTTGAAAGTGGCTGGCAGAAGCTTCACAGGGGTGATTTGCCTTGTACAATCGGCACGTCAGCAAAGTCTGTTTGTTAGCTCTTCTGTTTTGTTCTGTGTCCTGAAAAATTGGCCAAGGTGTGCCTCTCCAGCTTTCCACCCTGCAGGATGGGACTTCCACGAGACTCTTGGGACTAGAGGCTTTGACTTGTAGGTGGGGATGTCAGGAAACCAACCAGCTGAAGTGAAACATGCCTTCAAATTGAAGACAACCACGCTTTCTGAGTGAAAGTCCATGTGGACGACCAGGTGGAAAGGATCTGAGCCCAAGTTTCATCAAGGGCTTATGAAACAGGGGGGATTTCAGAAATACTGTGGGTTCTGCGGTTCCTGGAATCTTCTTCTTTTTTCTTTCTACATAAGCTACGTGTGAGAATAAACATGCACCTTTGTTCCAGGAATGCTTCAAGTCCCGCCTCACCCTTAAAGCCCCTGTCCCTTCCGCCATCATTGTTTGGCCACCTACAATTTCCCCCAGTTCTCTACTGCCTGGAACTACTCTCCGGGTCTACATTGTCCTACACTGTACATCAAAATTCCCTACAGTCCAGTCCTTGGTGGGACCTGGTTGGTGCCTCTTACTCTTCCTGGGACGTTGCCATTTAGATACCTTGCTGTCCACCCACATTTCTGGGCCTTCACCTATTTAAACAGAAGTCCTCATCCCTCCCCCACCCCCACCAGCAGGACCACCACATTTCCCGAGGAGGACAGGCCCCAATCATTGCAATCCTTGTCAGCTCCCTATCTTTTCACCTCTGTGTTCTGGTTCTAAGTTCTTTGGGGGTCAGAGGTCTCTCTGGGACTCTGTGACACCCACCTCAAACACACACAGGTGATAATACCCTTTTTACCATTTCCAGCAGTCACTGATCCTCTGAACGTCACCAGTGGACCCCCTAATGCAAGGCTTTTCAGTGTGGTCCTTGGACTAGTGCCTGAGCCACACCCTGGGTGGGTTTGTTTGTCTGCATGCATATTCTCAGAGCACCCCCAGACCTCCTGAAACAATGGACAGTCAGGGAGGTCAGATGAGCTGTGCAAACCACACAGCCACCATGCAGTGACAATGCCATTCCAACCCAGGGTCTTGACTCTCAAGGTCATGTTCTGATTAACTAAGCAATCTGACCTTGCTAGTTTTCCAAAAAGAAAATTAACAGGATAATGGGGTGTGTGTGTGTGTACGTGTGTTGGGGGAGGGAAGGGGCAAAGTTAGGGTAACAAAATTTGGGGAGATGATTGCGTGTGTGGAACAGCGGGAAGTGAGGAACAGAGTTAGGGTGACTTAAGATTTGGGGAGGAAACAGGTGGTATCAAAATATTCCTGGGCTCCGTCCCACAATGTCCTAGCCCAAGGTCGGGAAGACACAGCTAAGACACCCCATCAGGGGGTGCACTTTCCACCATGTGGTTTGTCCCAGATTCCCTTCTGCCCTTTTAAAGCTGCCCAAGAAAAAGCAATGACAACCACTTGTCTGAAAGACCTACACCCTTGAAACCTGAAGTCACTGAAACTCTTTAAAACATTAAAGATTCAAGGTCTGCAGCCCCCACGAGAAGCTCCCTGCACATGGGGAGAGGGACGGGAGCCAGAGTCCTCAGCCAGGTGGGACTTTCCAGGCCCGTCTCTCGGTGAGAACCTGATAACTAGGCCGGCTGCCCCGGGCAAGATGCCTGGAGCCACGAAGTGCTGCATCACCCTTTTCTCCCGCGGTTCGGCTGCAGGCTCCTGGGCTGGGCTCCAAAGGAACTGGTGGTTAGTTTGTGGTCACCCAGCAGTTTTATGAAGGCCCTTGAGGTGTTTCAAGTACCAGGTGGCCCCAGTGTGGTTTAACTGTCTCGGGGCCCGGCTCTCGCAGTGGCCACCTGAGTAGCACAGACAGCCTTGCTGTGAGAATTGTTCAGTTGGCCGTGACAATTACATAATGCACCAGAGGAGCCAGTTTCACCTTAGCTAGAGAGTAATATATTATAAATGCATATATTAAGAATTAATAAATTAGTCAGCACCTCTGCCATACCTGACTGTCTATAAAGCACCCGAGGGGGGGGACATTGTCTCATTTGGGGAGTTACAAGAACCCCCTTTGGTGCCTCATTGGTCCTATTTTGCAGATGTGGGTACTGAGGGTCATCAAGGTCAAGGACCCTTCCTATGAACACACCAGAAAACTGGCTGAGAGACTCTCACAGATGATGTCAGATTATTCGTCAATAACCCCTCAAGGCTGCGAGTGTCCCCATTTTGCAGACAATGACACCTCCCATCTTCCAGCCCAGGCTTGTTTCCCAGCCAGGCGTCTCCTTCTCCCTGGGACATCTCTAAGAGCCACAGCTCACAGCTCTCCAGCAGGTAGGAACAAGATGGCTATATTTTCTCTTGGTCTTGTTCCCAGATGATCTGACAGTGAGCAATTCTTCGAACAAATGCAAAATACAAAATAACTCATACTGCCTTTCAAAAGTCCTCAGGAAGCTTTGGGGTGACATTTTAACTGCCTCTTGTCTTATCTTGGCCCTTGCTTTTCTTTCATTAGGCATCCATCGTAGTCTGGGTACCAAGGATATGACTGGGTGTGGACCGGGAGCCCTGGGAATGCAGAAGATTGAAGATACACACAAGCACGCAGACACACACGTGCATACGTACACACACACGTATGCACACCTTCCACCTCTAGAAAGAATGGTCTACCAGGAAGCCAAACCAACCAGTTCACTGAACGTTCATTACACACACACACCAAACATGAGGTAAGGGACTTCACCTTTTTGCACACACGTAACTTCATGAATCCCCATTACGGTAATTCCTTCTACTATCACCTGTTGTAAAACTGACCATCCTCGTGTGTATGGATTTGTTTATAGTTCCATTTTCCTTACCAGGCTATGCACAAGCTTTGGACAGAAGAGCCCTGTCTTCTTAATCATGATGTTTTTGTTCATTTCACCCAGTCAATGTTTATTGAGTGTCTGGTATATACCAGGTTGATGCCAATCACAAGAGAAGAGCCAGCTTGCGGACATGCTTTTGTATGAATAAATAAATGAATGGGGCTTCCCTGGTGGCGCAGTGGTTGAGAGTCCGCCTGCCGATGCAGGGGACGCGGGTTCGTGCCCCGGTCCGGGAAGATCCCACGTGCCGCGGAGCGGCTGGGCCCGTGAGCCATGGCCGCTGAGCCTGCGCGTCCGGAGCCTGTGCCCCGCAACGGGAGAGGCCACAGCAGTGAGAGGCCCGCGTACCGCAAAAATAAAATAAATATAAATAAATAAATGGGTTGTTGGATGCTGCGGAGACCAGGGGACAAGAGGGGGTGGGGGAAGCTGCTGCATGGCATTGCTGAGAAAGGATGCAGAGAGGCAGTAAGATGGGGTGATGGAGGGCGTTTAATACATGCAGGGTTACGAGGAGTCCAGCTCTCTGCCAGGAGCCCTGGGACCACCAGCGGGCTTATCCCCTTCTTCCACCATCAGTACTCACAACTGTAAACTGATGGGGACAAGACCCCCATGGAGGTCATTTCAACATTAAATAAGCTCATGCACGTGAAACAGCCTAGTGCCTAGAAGGTCTCCACTAAAATCTAGCAATTATTCAGAGTGTAAGTAGACCCACAGCAGACTAAGCAAGCATTTGGAAATACAGGCATATGCATAAACATTTTGGTAATTAAACACAAAAGCAAGAAACAGGAGAGAATGATGTCATCAAATCTGGCCTTTCATGATTACCACTCTCTCCTACCTTCTGGAAGAAGTCCTTGTAAATTCTGCAGGAGGTCCCTGGCCCATTATGAGAAGCCAGGTTTCTGGAATCATTTGGGTGTCCCTGCTTCCTGTCCCTGCCTGCAGCGTCCCCTCTAGGGGCAGCATCTTCTCTCCTTTAGGGCTGGTAGCTGGAGCCATCTAGCTCCAGGTCCCCTGAGCTGGAAGGTAATCCAACCTGCCAATCATTGGAAATTAAAGCCAGGTAGTTTGAACCCATCTGCTGGGCACCTGACCACAAACCGCCACTTAGCTAAGCCCGAGCTGGATCTTGTTACTCCCCCTGTGGCTGCCCGGCTTCATTACCATGGCCATGGGAAGGAAGGAAACCAAGAGGTTCCTGGGGTCTTCGGTTAGAGCTTCGTCATTAGTGTGGTTACGACCCAAATCCTCTCTCTCTGGAGACTTCAAGATACGAGCACTCAGAGGGCGATTTGCTAACAAAACCCAGATCTCACCAGATGGAGTCGGGGGGCCTCATCAGATGAGCCAGCAAGTGGGGGGGGGTGTCACCTGGTTGGGGGTGGGCCGATTCCAGGAGGTCAGTCCACCGTTCTGTTGGCAGCTCAGTGACTCTGGCTCTTGGGGCAATTATGGTGACTGGGCAAAGCTTGGACATTGGCATCAGACAAGCTCGGGTTTGAAAAATAAATCTGCTCCTTGCTAGATCTTGGGGAAGTTTCTTAAACCCCAAAGCCTCAAGTTCCCTGACAATACAATGAAGAAAAAAATCTCCGTCTCAGCCAGCTTTCACCCCCATTAGCTTGTACTACCTTTCTAGAACCAGAGTAGGATCAGAAACCTCCATCAAGGCTGAATGGACCTAGACAGTGTCATAGAAGCCAAGAGAGAGAGTTTCAACCATCTGATGAATCCTGGGCCGCGGGGGCCACCGAGCCCAGCTGTGGTCTCTCTAAATCCCACATCGTCTCTCTGAGGACGGGGAGCACCTTCGCTCCTGTTCTGCAGGTTGGGAATCCAGGCTCACAGAGGTTGTGCTCAAGGAAGCACATGCGTTGGATGGAAAACTCGCTGCATAGATGCAGAGGTATCCACACCGGGTACCAGTGCTGTGAGAGCAAATACACACCTGAGTCCGGAAGTGTAGCTGAGAATGATGTGGCCCGATGTACCTGCTTGCATTTCATCCCCTGAGTGTGAGGGGGCAGACTGGCGCTCAACTCTGTGGTCCCATTCTTGGTAGCAGAATCTTCTTGGGGGAAATCTTCAATACTAAGTTAAGTGTGAAGACTCCTCTCCCCAACGTGATGAATTTTCAACCACATTCTCCATTTTTTTCTCTAGAAAACTGAGCATCTTGTGCTGAAAACTAAGTCCATTTGACTTCGCTGGGACAGAACTAAGCGAGTTTTAAAATGGAGATTAAATTGATGCGTCTGTAGCTGCGGTCATGGTGATACAGCATCAGGACAACCGTCAAGCAGTGGCTCTGACTGCCAGCATCTTACCAAAGTTCTAGTCTAGTGCGGAGGGCTTTTCGATACATCAAAGAGATCGTGATGCCTTTCAAACTGCATTCACTTTCTAATGTCCTATCATCAGTGTAGAATAAGGGCAGGGCTAACATGAAATCATTTTAATGTACTGATTTATTTTTTAATGGTTTTAGTAATCATTGGGAGGGTGGCCATTAGCTATAAATGAGGCACGTCGCATGCTCCACGGACGTCCGCCGCATCTGCTGGACCCCATCCTGGCCTCTCCTTGGTTGGTATTTGCACTGACACCCTCTCCCCCACCACCGTGGTAAGTGTGCCTCAATACTGGCAAAGTGTCCAATCAGATCTGCTAGGAGATGAAACTTCAGATGTCTCCAATCCCAGAAAAGTGAACATGTGTATGTCAAATACGGAGCAGACTTTCAGCCACTGCTCTTGTATCTCTTCCTCAGTCTCCCACATCTAATATTCAAGCCCCTCTTAGACATGCCTGAAGCATGATCGTTCTCTCTTTGCATTCCTCCATTGACATCTCAAACAGCCCCTTAGGTCCACTCTCCTTAAGCTTAGATGCTGCACAAGTCAACATTTGCCCATCGTTCTAACCTCTCATCACTTCCATAGGCACCTTGATCTCCAGCCATGTTAACCCTGTCTTCAGCAATGCTGAGATTTGTCCAGCCTCAGTGAGGGTGAATGGGGACTGTCCTGGCTGAGGAGGAGCTCTAGGCATCGCTGTTCATCTCTGCTCTTTGGTCTCAGCTCAGGTGACATGTTTTCAGGGACACCTTCCCTGACCACCTGTCTACTGCCCATGACCTCCACTCACTCCCCATCCTGTCACCACATCTTATTCATTCCTTTCATGGCACTGACCACTGTGTGAATGGACCTGACTAATGAACAATTGTGTTTACCTCTGTGTGATTACCTACCACTTACGTACATGTTTACCTGTGCGCTATTACGTACTGTTTATATACACGTTTACCTGCGTACAATTACCTACTGCTCATAAACATGCTTATGGGTGTGATTATGTACTATTGATGCATGAATCTACCTACATTATCATGTACTATTTCTGTACCCACTTACCTGTATGTGATCATGTACTGCTTTTGCATGTGTTTACTTGTGTGCCATTATGCACAATTTATGTACACACTCTCTTGTGTGATTATGTACTGTTTATATATGTGTTGACCTGTGCATTATTATGAACAATTGATATGAACGTGTTGACCTGTGTATTCTTAGGTACTTATTATGTCCATTCTCACCTGTGCGTGATTATATACTATTCCTGTATACACTTACCTGCCTGTGATCGTGTAATGTTTATGTACACACTTACCTGTGTGTGATGATGTTGCATTTATGCACACATTTACCTGTGTGCTATTATGTATTGTTTCTGCACATGCTTACCTGGGCACCATTATGAGCGTGCTTCCTGTATGGTTACGAACTATGCAAGCACATATTTACTCGTGTCCTGTTATGCATCTCTTCCTCCAGAACACATGATTGGCAGAGAAGAGGTGCGTCCACTTTGGCCACGGCTCCTTCCTCAGGACCTGGCAGATCGGCTCCTGCAGGAACATCTGCTCAATGAGCTAACGTCCGGCTGAGCCTGCTGTAAAGTGCCCCTTACTGAGACTAAATAAGGGCCTCACAGCAATGCCCGCCACTGGTCGTGGCTGTGATCTTGGCATCAAGTCTGGTTCCTTTTGTCCGTGAGAGCCAGTCTGATATCACAAGCCTGGGATCTGTGACTTTTGCAGGCAGAAGTCAAGTCACCCCCATGTCTCCCCTGCTACAGCTGGAGCATCTTCAATTTCTTCACAGGAAAAATGTCATTTCAGGCTCAGCTCAGCTATCATCTCTTCTAGGAGGAAAATCGACTCAAATGTAGTTCATCATTCCAGTTTCTTGGCATTTTTTAGGACCGGATCACAACGTCCACCATCTTCCTCTCCCTCTGGGCTATGAACACAATGGGTGCCATTGTCCTTGTCTTTATCTAGGCCATCGACAGAAACTTTGAATGGAACCTACCTAAGGATTAATTCCTAAAGGTCCCATGAGGCTGATTTTATTAGGAGTTTGGGAATAACATATACACACTACTGTATATAAAATAGGTAACCAACAAGGACCTACTATATAGCACAGGGAATTATACTCAATATCTTGTAATAACTTATAATGGAAAAGAATCTGAAAAAGAATATACATGAGAAAAGAATATATATATATATATATATATATATATATATATATATATATACACACACATATAACTGAATCACTTTTCTGTACACCTGAAACTAACGCAACATTCTCAATCAACTATGTTTCAAAGAAAAAATTTTTAAAAATCAAAAAAAAAAAAAAGAACACAATAAATAAAAGACAGTCTTCGAGTCTTGAACCTTTCTGAGGTCACTTGAAGAGAAGATATCCCAAATACTCAGTCATTAAAAAAGATGTAATAGAAGCAGGAGGGGCCCTTACAAGCCTGAGGTTCAACCACATCATTTTCCAAATGAGAAAACACTGTGGTCCAGTAGGAAGTTGATCACGTGCAGAGGAGCAGGGCCAGGAGTGTGGACAGGTGACTGATTACTGGGATCAAGCTTGGAAGTCCAGGTCACACACCCCAGGAAAGAGGGGCT
The DNA here is from genome assembly GCF_026419965.1 of Kogia breviceps. Lineage (NCBI taxonomy): Eukaryota > Metazoa > Chordata > Mammalia > Artiodactyla > Physeteridae > Kogia > Kogia breviceps. The sequence continues at coordinate 6,814,070 of NC_081312.1, read as the reverse complement.
GACCCTGCCTTCGGGGGCCCAAAGCTGCCAGGGTAGAAAGTGAGAGCACTGTCCCTCTTGCTGCAAGCCTGTGGGATCAGGAGCCTAGTCCAGTTCAAACGCGCTGAGCTTTAAAGCTGGAGAAGCATGCCTGGTATGCCAAAACATCAATGAGTGCCTGGGTTTGGTAGAAGGGGCTGAGGTGCAAAGCCAAGGGTCAGAGGTCAGAGGGCATGAATGGATGAAATGCCTGCACTGAGGGCTGAATAGCAGAGACGGAAGCTGCGGCCAGCTCTGGCCCATACTAGCAGAGTCTGGGACAGAGCATTAGAGCCAGACAAAACCAGGAACCAAACTGCTGAGTCTTAACCACCGAGGGGACCCTGGCCAACCTTTTGGAGATCCTTGGAGACCTGTGGAGAGAGGTCAGAAGCTCAAGTGCATTAAATCAACAGAGTGTCATTTAGGAGGTTGGGAGTGGGGAGATGTGGGTGTGGAGCGGCTGGTGGATCCAGGGAAGGTGAGGTTAGAGAGCATCCTTGAAGGATGAAGAGGTGTAGACCAGCTGATGAGTAAGGAGGGAGACCACCGAGTCAGAGGGACAGCATAAGAAAAGACACAAAAGTAAGATGGAAGGGGAGGTACGGGGGCGGGGGTGGGGAGTGGAACATGGCAGGGGGTGTTGGAATCTTCATCCTTTGCCTTTCCTGCCTCGGCCACTCAGATGCAGAGAGTTAACTTACAAATTCTCCTCTTCCCTATTGTGATCACAGCTTGAAACTTCAGCCAAGAATTGAAGGAAACATTTGGGAGAGAAAGACAGTCATTCGTATAGACATGGAGGGAAAGGTTATCGGATTTTTTTTCATCTTTACAAGACAAACTGAAAAAGAAGGGGATCATTGGTCAGCCTCCCGCTCCACCCCGACCCTGCTCCCAATCACCTAAGTACAGCCTGGAGTGGGCATGGCATGTCTTCAATGTCTGTGGCCTTGGCTTTTTTTTTTTTTTTTTTTTTTTTTTTTTTTTTTGTGGTACGCGGGCCTCTCACTGCCACGGCCTCTCCCGTTGCGGAGCACAGGCTCCGGATGCGCAGGCTCAGCGGCCGCGGCTCACGGGCCCAGCCGCTCCGCGGCATGTGGGATCTTCCCGGACCAGGTCACGAACCCGCGTCCCCTGCATCGGCAGGCGGATTCTCAACCACTGCATCACCAGGGAAGCCCTGTGGCCTTGGCTCTTAATCCACAGAACCCTGACTGGACCTCTCACACACGGTGGGGCATCTGTGAGGAACAATGCTGCTAGACAGTCCACGGACCCACCTGGGCAAGCTTAACTAGTCATGAAAGCCAACCAGACCTCAGTTTCTAGATCTGTAAAATGGGCATAATACCTTCTCACTGAGATTGTCGCAAATGTTAGATGAGATTACATTTGTTTAAGGGTTCCAAAAACTGGGAAGTGCTCCATGACAGTGAGAACCAATCAGCCCATCTTTTCCCCCTACCTTCCTCTTCAACACTATTATTGAAAATTAGTTCTGGGAAAAACAAGAGAGGATAAGCACTTCTAAAATCAACTTCTGTTTTCCAAAAGTGCCAGACCTTGGGATGCAGTAGTAGCTCATTTAATGCTCACCATTATCCTGAGAGGCAGGTATTATTCTCTCTGGAAATGAGAAAATCAATGCTCTAGAATATTCTTAGCTCTGCCCTGTGTCTGCCCCTCTGGGCACGGAGGGCCGAGAGCTGGAGCCACATCTGCCTATCCGTGTCTACCCCATTCCAGTCTGCTCCACGCTGCATGTTTGACAGATCATCTTCCCTGTGCTCCCGTGAGCAGGGTCTGTGCCTTGGAGGGGGAGCTCCCTTCCCATGTTAGAGCCAGGACCTGTGCTGGCACCATCAGTTTCCACGGTGGAGATACTGAAGCCCATGGGGAAGACGAGAAAGCCAAGGGCAGAAGGCTTTACTAGCTTGGCCAATGTCACTTAGCTAGGACACAGCAGAGCCAAGAATTGGTTTCGAGCCAAAGCTCTGTCTCTCCTTCCAACATTTCCTTGGGACTTCGATACAGCTGGGGAGACAGTGGTGACAGAAGGCAGTGAGAACAGCCAGTGATGAAACACCACATACATCCAGGGAGAGAGAAGAGGACCTGCCTTTGGGATGGTTTTTAAGAGAAGGCAGGGGTGGGACTGACCCTTGAAGGATAGGCCATGCTTGGAGAGGAGATCAGGACAAGCAGAGTAACTCGGTGATATCTATTTGACAAGCAAGATACAGACACATCTCAAAATAACATGTTTTAAGGTTCAGCATTCAGATTCGTGGGAGCAAAAAAACTGCAGATAAATCAGTGCTCTGTCAACACACCTAGTCCCACACCTTAGCAGACCTCAGTTAGGAAACTTGGGCTAAGACAGAGCAGATTAGCTGCAGTGTGCTGTTGTCATAGTTATAGTAGTTATAATTCATATCCCCACTAAGTAGTAATAGAATTATTACTATTACTATATTTTAGTGTTAATGCTAATTATAAATAATCATAACCTTAGCAAAAACATCTCTGAACAGATCTTTAGAGGTGGTAATCATCTGGATATATTTTATCGCTCCTGAGCCTCACAACGAGCAGCTTCCTTGATTACAGTAAGGACTTTGGTTCTTCGTATCCCAGCTCGGTCGCATCCTATCGGCGTGTCCTTCAATGAGTCAGTAAGCCGCACAGAGATTCAGTTTCTTCATCTGTGAAATGGGGATGAAGATGCTTAGGGTACAGGATTCTCTGGAGAATAAAATGAGGCAGGAAGCAGTGGGTACAGGGCACTTAGTGAGCGCTAAGCCACAGCCACTACTGTGATTCCGTCATTGTCACTGTCAGCAGCATGGTCACCGCCCCTTCTGTGTCATAAGGAGCCAGGGATTTCTAGGCTGTCTTCAGGGGGCCAGGCTCTGGCAGTCGAATCCCCCCATCCCATCTGCAAGTCCCCTCAGCTTCCTCCTGACCCTTAAAGGCACTGAGGGTTGGACCAAACCCCAACCCTACCAGTCAGCCTGCTGGGACGGGGCAGTGCCCGCACCAAGGACTACAGCCACGGGGCAGCTGAGAGTCCCTCCATTCAGCTGTGGACACCTTACCAGCACTACACTTCACAGTAATGACAGCTGGTGACATGACGTGTTTCCCTTCAGACAGTGTTATTTGCCCATCCCATGAATCCTGTGGGCAAGTTTTCCATAATTCCCCTTTAGGAAATAAAGATGCTGAGGTCCTGGAAAGATCACCGTTATTGACGTGAAACTCAGGAGCCAGGACGTCAACCCAGCTCGTAGGTCTTCCCCACTTATGTTCTTTCAACCAACCCAGTGACATGTGGCCAGACTAGCCAAGGCCTCGGGGAGGGGCCGTTCTGTTATCCAAAAGCCTGTAGTTAGCTGCTCTGTCTTTTCCTGCTCCTTCCCCTGAAACCACGTCCAGCAGCTTGGTCTCCAGGCTGGTTGGCTCAATGTTTCATCTCCCTGAGAAAGCCCGATGGTTCAGCTCCACTGCTGAGCTCCTCTTCCACCCCAAGGTTTCCCACTAAACACAGTTATCAGCTGCCAGATGGGCTGCCAGGGTCACATGGTGGGGGAGAGAGCAAGCAGAAACCTTGGCTCTCCCGGAGTGTGAGAGGACATTGGGATTGATCTGAACAGGACGTGCTGTAATGTCTGGGTGTGTGTTGGAGAGGAACTCAGGAAGAAGCAATGATGGGAAAGAGAGAGAGAGAAAGAGGAGAAATAGAGAAAAAGAGAGGGAGAGAGGGGAAGCAAGAGACAGAGAGAGAGAAAGAGAGGAGAAGGAAAAGGAGGGGAGGGGGAGGAGGGGGAGGGGTGGGGAGGAGGAGGGGGGAGGGGGAGGGGAGGGGGGGAGGGGGAGGGGAGGGGAGGGAGGGGAGGGGGAGGGGGAGGGGGAGGGGAGGGGGAGGGGAGGGGAGGAGTGCGGGGGGAGAAGAGATGCCTCTCATCCCCACTGCATCGTTCCAGCTTGACTTCATTTAGAGAATAGGAGCCAAGGGCCTGGGGTCAGAGGGAAACAAGGCAGTAGGTCAGCTCTAGCAACATGGTGAGACCTTCTCCCAAAGCTACTTCCTCCTCTGGTCGTGTGTATCTGAGGGTGTGTCTGTGTGTCTGTGTCTGAGTGTTTTCCTGTGTCTGAGTGTGTCTGTGTGGCTGTGAGAAATGATTCACTGGTCATCTCCTGACCCATCTGGTGTCTTAGCCAGCACACCTGCAGCAGCCTGAGGATAAATTTGGTCGCTCTGTCTGCTGATGGTACCCGTGGCCAGAACTCCTTATCCTCTGTATGGGCTTGAAGGAACCAAATTGCCTGCAAAATCTCCCTTTCTTGGCTCTGCCATCGAGAGGGACTTTGGGGTCCCCTTTCCCCCTCCAGAGATGTCCAGGGTTTCTAGTGCTCGGGGGCTGTCCACTGGACAGGGCACCAAGAACACTTCAAATCAGACCTTGTGAAAGCTTAAAGCTCCTTTCCTGGCTAAAATATCCTTTGCTGTCTACAAAAGAAACAGGGCAGGGTGCGCCCCACTCCATCTGAGCCCTGTCCCGTGTCACAAAGATTTTCTCAAGTGCTCCTCATTCAATAAGATCCCCAAGTCCATTTTGCCAAGTCCCCGGTCCCTGATTTTAAAAGTCAAGTGCATTTTGATAGAAGTGTAATCCCCACGTCCCGACTTATTTACAGTTAAATCATCAAAATATTATTTTAGGCCTTGTTTGATATCTAGGAAACCTTCTGAGGTCTTTATAATACCATTTTCAAAGCCTCTTTCCTTAAAAGCCAGAAACTTTGCTGCATGTAAATAAAGCCACTGGAGATGAGTGACTTTAGTCTAGAAATGTCAAGGCATCTGACAGAGGTTTGGAAGCAGCTGAAGGCCTCGCTGTACTCAATAAGAACTGCAGTCAGACCCACAGAACTTTCCTTTGTAATGTTCCCTGTAGCCCTTAGTCAGGTATTCAAAGGCTACCATTCATGCTAAATGTTTCATCAAAAATCAGCAGTTGTTTTCCATTGTTCCCCTTCCGGGGAAGGGCAGGGAATGACATTTCCTGGGTGCCCTGGGCCCTGTGTTTGGCACTTCAAACACAGACCCTCCTATCATTGCTACTGGCAGCCTGATGCCACGAGCGTTCATGATTCTGTTTCACAAAAAGGAAGCAAGCTCTCCAGGAGGTGAAGGATTTTGTCGGTCTGATTCTATGTCATCTGATTCCATGAAATTGAAACTCAGGTCGTTCAGACACCAAAAAAAGTGCTTCTCCACCCACATTACCTTGCCAGTACCGGTCTCCAGGGGTGGTCCAAGAAGGGGGAGAGGCATGAGGTGCCAGCTGTGGCCATGAGTCCTGCATTTGTCTGGAGATTTGCAAGTGTACAAATGTCTTAAACAGTCCTCAGGGGAGTTCCAGGGGAACTTTGCACATAGAGCACACTGCAGAATCCTAACAAAGTAGTGATGCTTATTTTAAGGCTGATTACCATTATTCTCACTTATTTTATTGGTTACTGTTGTTACTAACAATTATTTCATTGGATTCTCCCAACACATTTTGAAGAAGGGAAGCTGAAGATTATTATTATTATTATTATTTTTTTTTTTTTTTTTTTTTTTGCGGTATGCGGGCCTCTCATTGTTGTGGCCTCTCCCGTTGCGGAGCACAGGCTCCGGACGCACAGGCTCAGCGGCCATGGCTCACGGGCTCAGTTGCTCCACGGCATGTGGGATCTTCCCGGACCAGGGCACGAACCCGTGTCTCCTGCATCGGCAGGCGGATTCTCAACCACTGCGCCACCAGGGAAGCCCGAAGCTGAAGATTATTAACTGTAGTTTGCAGATGGGGAAACTAAGGCATGCATTAAGAACAAACAGACCCAAAACTGCTCTTAGCGTTAGCGGGGGGTCAGAAAGGAGAGGCGAGCAGACCCACAGGGGTGTACCTTCCATGTGGGCACCCTGCAGCAGATTCTCTAACTAATTTGGTAGCTACTAGCAGCATGTGGTTATTTCTTGGTTAATTAATTAAGATAAAGTTAAAAATGTCATTTCTTGGTCATACTGACTGCATTTCAAGGGCCCGTTATCCACACATGGCGAACAGCTACTCTGTTTATATTTAATGTTTATATTAAATATAAAAATAAATAAATAAAAATAAAATGTTTATATTTACACACTGGGTAGCACCAGTGTGTAAGATTTCCACGACAGCAGAAAGTTCTATTGGGCAGCCCCGGTCTGAAGGCTCCGCACAGAGGCCACTTGGGCCCGGCATTTTAAATTAGTCTGGTTGTGACATAGAGAACAGACTTGTGATTGCCAAGGGGCTGGGGGTGGGGGGTGGGCAGGGAGTCACGGAGTGGGAGCTCAGGATTAGCAGATGCAGTGTTATACAGAGAAGGGGTAAACAACAGGTCCTACTGTAGAGCACGGAACTATATTCAATATCCCGTGATAAACCGTAATGGAGAAGAATATGAAAAAGAAAGTATATATATACTATATATATATATATATATATATAGTGTATATGTATAACTGGATCACTTTGCTGTACAGCAGAAACTAACACAGCATTGTAACTCAGCTCTGCTTCAATAAAATAACATTTTAAATAAATAAATAAATAAATAAATAAATAAATAAGCCCTGTTGCGAGTAGCGTCCCTCTTTTCCTTGACACCCTTCCGTGAGCTGCCCTCCTCACTACCGTCAGAGGGGTTGCCGTGACCTCCCCTCCAGTCCCTCCCTAATCCGTGGCCCAGCGGTAAGCTGTGTCTAAACTGGGGCCGGAAGACCCGCAAGGGCCGTCTTCCCCAGCAGCTTAAACGCTCCCGGGTGGAGCGGTGCAGCCCCTCGCTCTGCCTGGCTGTGTTTCAGCTAATCTTCTGCAACAAGGGAGGAGGGGATCCGGGGGAGGAAGAAGGCTTCTGGAAGGTGAGGCACAGAAGAGAAATGAGGCATCTGCCACGGAGGCAGACATCTGTGCCCAGACAGATGAGTTCCACCGATACGATCTCTGTCACTATCCCTGTGAGAGATAAACAACTTGCCAGAGCAGCCCTCGGGAGGAAGTGCCCCACCGAGAAAGTGGTGCTCAGAGGCCAGACTCTCAGCCCCTGCGGTCAGAGAGCCAGGGCGAGGAAGGCGGGGGAGGGGAAGGAGGCAGCCTGGCTCCGAGCAGGTGACAGGAGTCACAGGGCCCAATGCCACAGATGTCACGAGAGAGAAATGTGTGAGCGTTGGCACATGAGGGGAGAGAGGTTCTGTGAGAAAGAAAAAAAAAAAAAAAACAGCAAAACGAGAGAAGCTGGTGGTGTGAATGTTTAGCTCTGTCTCTTGTATCAAAATGGGTGTATTTTGAGACTGAAATTGGGATTTATATCCTGAACCAGCTTCTTATCTGTTCTGCAGGGCTGAGTAACTTCTCTAGACTCAGCTTTACCATCCATAAAATGGGATATCTGTTTTCAAAATGCATCACAAGGGTGTAGCAGGATTTCTTCTGGAAGCAGAATCAATCAGTTCTTTTTCCATGAATCAGCTTAAGATGGAGGGTGGATGGATGGATGGTCAGACGGATAATGGTTGGATGGACGGATGAGTGGATAGAGGGATGGGTGGGTGGATGGATGCATGGATGGATGATGGAAAGATGGCTGGATGAAGAGTTAGATATGACTTAGCTTAAAGTATTTCTTTATGGCATGCCTTTCTCTTCCAGAAGACTGAGAGCTTTCCCAGGAGAGGGGGGGGTCTGTTTCAGTTTTTCACCCTGGAGCAGCTGGTGTAGAACAGATCCCAGCACATCTACTCATTAAAACTGGAAAGAAGGAAAAGAGGGAGAGAGACAGGAAAGGAGAGAGGGAAGGCAAATGGGAACATACAATTTAAACCTGAGTTGTTTATATAAAAGGCCCTTTCTTTAATATATTGTCTATTTGAAACAAGTTTAGAAGATGATGATATCTGGAGATTTGAGCTTGGCTTTAGGGTAGTGTTGCAAATAAAAACACAGGACACCAAGTTAAATTAGAATTTCAGGAAACTAAGGGATATCTTTCTTAGCATGTTTTGTACAATGTTTGAGAGACACTTATACTTAAAAATATGTTGCTAATCTGAAATTCAAATGCAACTGGGCGACTTGTGTTTTATGCCGGCATCTTAGCTTAGGGAAAAGGAAAAAATAACAGGGCTTTGGGCTAGTTATTAATCTATGCGTATTGGAGCACATTTTACCAAAAAAGCTACCCAATGGGATTCAGGGCAAAAACTTAGTTAATAATAAAGGCACACCTTTTCCCCAGAGCTCATTGTACAGACATCTTCCCCAAGGAGAGCCGAATCACTTAGTCAAATATGTGTAATATCACCCTAAGTGTAGCCAATGGTTACTAACACTCGTGACTCGAAATTTCTGGAAGGACTTGGAACTTGCATTATGAAGGTGGATGTTGGAGTGAATGGGCATTTTCACAGTGAATGGAAATGTTTAGCCCACAGGAGAACAGACAGGATGAACCCAACAATAAACATGTAGCGACTGACCAAGTCTCAGCCATCCTAGTCCTCGCTTTCGATAGCGTTCCCACCTAGAAGCAAAAGTGGCTCAACAGAATTAGCAGAAACAGCGGAGAGTTCCAGAAACATCTGTTTTGATATAGTTACAGCATTTCTTCACCAATCAACCCTTTGTCACACAGTGGTACTTGGCAGTATTATTCCTCCTTCTCTCACATATTTACCTTAAGTCTGCATTTCTCTATCACATTCCCTCTCGGATACAAGAAGTTATTTCTGAGTTGGTCTTTCCTTTCTGTTATTACCCACTAACGACTTCCCTAGCAGCATGGAGTCCTAATTTTGCATGATAATCCAGCTAATCTAAGTACACCATTTATTTCTCCCCTTTATTCTTTGCTATTTTCTCCAAGTTCCCATATGTGAAGAGATGTTCATCAGAGAATTCCTCCAATATAAGGAAAACTTAAAGGTACAACTTTCTTTTGAAAAATCGGGAACAGCAAAAGCATTTTTTCCAATATAATATATGTGTGTGGAGGTATTCACATCCTTTACCAACTCCCTTATGTTGTATCACTTTTTCTGGCAATATTTGATCCCATAAAGCCCTTCTGTCAAGACACCACCTCTCCTTCCCGTTCTGAAATGATCTTTTCAGAGAGTGGCATTGATGCTACAATACACTGGAGTTGCTATTATTAAAAATTACTACTTTTTTTTTTTTTTTTTTTTTACTCTGTTGCTTTTGTGACCCAGTGGGATTTTGATTCGAGACATTCTACTTGCTTGACATCCACTGGGGAAGCGATGAAACCATTCATTATTTAAAAGTTTGGAAGCCACAAGAACTACAGTATCTAACCAGATTGGATTGACTTTTTAGCTCTTTTGATTAATAATTCATAAACCTGAGGATATGTGAATTGGGTGAGGACTAACCTGCTAATAAAAGGAGAGTAAGCAGGGAATGTTAACATGGCTTTGTGTTATTCTACTTAATACTTCGGACCAACAAAACAAACCCATGTGTCATGGAACCTGTTTCATAGTTTCAATCCACAATCAATATTTCATGATTAATGGGCCCCTATGTTCACACAGGGCCCCTGCCATACAAAATTTGCACACGTATCTCCCATGTGATGATTTACAAAATGCCTTCTCTGGAAAGAAAGGGTTTTGCTTTCTCTAGTGAGAACTCCTGCTCACCTCGTTTTCCAAATTGTTTTCCTTTTAACATTTCCTTTCTGGATTTCATAAAAGGTAGACACCTCTGCTGTATCAGATAAGCGTTTGGACCTCCAAGTGGCGATTTACTCTGGAAAGCCATTGGAAATTTCTGCAAGTGGTGAAACATATAAGAGAGGGTTATACAATTTGCAAATGGCACATATCTTTTTAAACCTGGCTAATATGATGCACTGTAAACATTATTTCATCTGGCATCTGAGGACCTGAGTTTTTGTTCTTCTTCTGTCATTTATTAGGTGTGTGACCTGGGTGGAACAACTAACTGCTTTATCTCTCTGAACTTCATTTTCTTAATTTATTATGTGATGAATAAAACCAACCTTTTGGTATAGCTGTGAAAAGTAGAGCAAGATTATCTAAAGAACCTACACAACGGGCTTCCCTGGTGGCGCAGTGGTTGAGAGTCCGCCTGCCGATGCAGGGGACACGGGTTCGTGCCCCGGTCCGGGAAGATCCCACATGCCGCGGAGCGGCTGGGCCCGTGAGCCATGGCCGCCGAGCCTGCGCGTCCGGAGCCTGTGCTCCGCAATGGGAGAGGCCACAACGGTGAGAGGCCCGCGTACCACAAAAAAAAAAAAAGAACCACCTACACAACATGGGTTTTATAGCCGTTCCCTCATCATTTATGATTTGAATATGTGTTGTTATTATTATTAAATATTAAATATTATTGTTATTTAAAATATGTTATGAGTCAATAAAACAACATTAAGCCACACTGCTGGTAGGATGTACAGTGTATGAAAAGCACTTTATAAACTATAATGTTTTAAAGCAACTGTCAGGAATTATCATTAAGTTTTGTCTAGCATTTAAAGTGGTCATTCATGTGTAAGAGATGTCAATCTTTTGTTTCTAGGAAGTTCATCATAAGAAGAGAATTAGCTTAGTAATTTATCAATGCAGGGCATTCTAAAAAAATAAGGCATAAGAAAATTCATACTACCAGTTTTCTCAGAAAACTCCCACCTTCTGATTGTGTGAGGTCAATTTTAGCTAATCCTTAGGAAGACTTCACATCAAAGTCCCTACTTAGGAGACTCTGATAGACTGACCCCAAGAAGTAAATTGGTTCCACCACTATGGAAGACAGTATGGAGGCTCCTTAAAACTAAAAATATTTACCAAATGATCTAGCAATCCCACTCCTGGGCATATGTCCAAAGGAAATTTTAATTTGAAAAGATTCATGCACCCCAATGTTCATAGAAGCCCTGTTCACAATAGTCAAAATGTGGAAGCAACTTACATGTCCATCAACAGATGAATGGACAAAGAAGATGTGGTCCTTATATACAATGGAATAGTACTCGCTCATAAAAAAGAAATAATGCCATATGGAGCAACATGGATGGACCTAGAAATTATCATACTGTGTGAGGTCAGACAGAGAAAGACATATATCATATGATATCCTTACACGTGGAATCTAAAATGACACAAATGAACTTATTTACAAAACAGAAACAGACTCACAGACAGAAAATAAACTTATGGTTACCAAAGGGGAAAGGTAGGGGAGGGATAACTTAGGAGTTTGGGTTTAGCAGATACAAACCACTATATATAAAATAGATAACTAACAAGCTTCTACTGTATAGCACAGGGACCTCTACTCAATATCTTGTAATAACCTCTAAAGGAAAAGATTCTAAAAATTATATATATGAATATATACCTGAATCATTTTGCTGTGCACCAGACTCTAATGCGACACTGTAAATCACCTACATTTCAATAAACATTTAAACATAAATAAATAAATAAATTTAAAGCATATTTAAATTTCAAATAAAACAACAGCCACCACCTGCCAAACATCCTGATGTACTGAGACTCACATCCTGAGACCTCTGACTTGTGAAACCAGCCACCCTGCCTGCCTTCTACCCAGTGACAACCCACAGCCATCGTGGAAAGGGGGGCTGCATTCAGCCCATTTAGCTCCTCAGAACTGGAAACGGACTGGCTTTTTCTTTGAGGAAAAGTGAAGGCAGTACCGGAAGACACCCTGGTATGACATCTGTTGTCATTGTTTACAAGTGCACACACTGAGCTCTGAACATACACAACTCGAACTTTCCTTTCATCAAACCTGAAAAAACAGTAACTGACTTCCAAATTCCACATCCAGTGTCCTCAAAATTAAAGGTAGAAGAAGGTTTACATTCTGGTCCCTTTTAGTGAACTAGATGGGAAGCAAGATTACTAAGTAAGCCTCCCTCAATTTTCCAGAATATTTTATTACCTAGGACTTCCATTCTTAGAACTTGGAGGCGAGGGATAGTTTCACCATGGTCCTTTGGCTATGTGACTCCTAAGCCCCTAAAAAAACCTCACAGATTTTGTTGGGTTTTTTGTGTGTTTTTGGAGGAGGGGAGATGGGATCTTCCCAGACATGTAGCCTTTTTCTTGCCGATGGACCCAATCTTTTCTCCTTTCCCTGAGATTAGAGACTGGGGGCAGGGAAGCGAGGGCAGTCCCACACCCTCACCTTTCTGACACCTACTGTGCAGAATGACGAGGATGGAAAGAAGCAAGGATGGAAAGTTTCGAATCCAGTTCCCGGCAAAGAGAAAGATCTCAGTTCCCCTCTGTTCTGTGCATTAGTGTGGATGGCATTTGTTGCCAGTATCAGTGCAGTGCCTTCCATCCTCAACTGTCAGGTGCAGAAACAGAAGCCTGGAGAGGGACAGAGTGCCATTTGCCCAAAGTCACACACACTGTGGTCCAACCCTGGCCTTCCTCTTGCATCCCCAGCAGGAAGAGGAAAAGAAAAGATAAACATGCTTGGAGCCCCAACTAGGTGCCAGGTGATGCGCCAGGGACACTCCTGCACTTTCTGACTCCACATATTCTGCAGGGGACTCTCCCTCTATCCTTTCATTGGGCTAGGGCCCTGCCTCTCCTTCTGGACCTATTTGGAGCATTATCTCCCAGCCCTTCTGCCCCAGCGTGGTGAGCTGCCTGCCATGGGAGGAGGTCATCCATGACTCTCAAGCAGGTTTCTGTCACTGCAAATTCCAAACTGCATTTAACAGAAATTACCAACATTTGTCTTGGTGTGTTTTTTTTTTTTTTTTTTTTTTTTTTTTCCATCAGGGATTAGGAAGAGCAATCATCTCCTGCCTCTCATCAATTACTTTCCCCCATATCTTTTGCATTTTCCTGCAGAACCATTTTGCAGGTATAACAGGGTGATCTTTAGAGATAATCTGGTGATTATTACAAATTCAGCCTCTTACGCTACAGGCATTAAGAGATGAAAATTGCCTGAAGTCCACTGTTGTACACCCAATCTGTACCTCTGGACTCCTGTCCCAATGTGAAAATGCAAACAGAGGAGAGATTTAGAATCGTTTTGACAGTTCATAAAATTAAGCAGGGATTAGGGATTCGTTTTTTTTTTTTTAAATAATGCCAGAGGGTGCACACAATGGTAATCGTATCATCCTGCAACAGGTCCAGTCAAAGTTGAGTGGACTATCTAGGAAGAAAGAGGGAAAATGTCAGGTTATTAAATCTGCCATGTATCAGCTGCTGAAAATCCATTTTTTAAACTCTAAATGAACTGTCTGCCTAATGGAGATGCTATCCCCAGCTCCCCAAACCAATCCGTCCTTCTCTTGTGTCTGTTTTGTTCAGACAATACATGATTTAGCTCCTATGCCTGTGCACATGACTACATCTAGTCAGAGGGGATGATTGTATAAATATGCATGTAGTACAAATAGTTTAATTTTAATTGGGACAGAGTAGCTGATGTTGAAACTATTTGCATAATTTTGAATATTGAATGTGATATCAAGCATGTGACTGGCTCTGTTAGATACCAAAAAAATCCACTCATTTTAATTGCATTGTGGGACAGGAGTCTAACTACCAAATTATGTGCTTCTGTTCCTTTTCCTAAGTGCTATATAATTGTGACCGGTAGATTCCCTTCCCAGAGAGTTACTCTCTCTTATTGCCATTGGAGGATTTTTAGACTAAAATGATCTTTAAAGTGTTGTTTTGAAAGATCAGTGGTCAGATTCTCCTTCATGGGCCAAAGAAGAGCTCTTGATTCTCAATGCAGTAGTCAGTAAAATCTAGGATAGGCTGCAGTAACAAACACTCCCAAATCTTGATGGCATAACATAATGACAGCTTATGGTTTGATCAAGCTCCATGTCCCATGCAGCTCAGTATGGGATCTTATCCAGAGATCTATACTTACACAGATTCCACCATCTTGTAAGTGCTTTACCTGAACACAGCACCTTCTCATTTGCATGGTAAGGACAGAGATTGCTGGAAGGTTGCACATGGAGTCCTCTACCTTTTTTTCCAGAAGTCTCAAATGTCAATTCTATGCACAACCCCTGTCCAGCAGTAACCTCATGGCCCTGCCTAATTGCAGGGGTGCTGCGATGTATGGCAAAGCACGTGGAATCAAGTCTGCAATAATAAAGTCATAAAATGTTCTCTTCTCTTTGATAAAAGAAGATGAAAGTAACAAGCTAAAATTTTAAATAAGGACAGTGTGAGCCTTGAGTGACCCCCAAATATATAATTTTACACTTGAAAAGGGACGAAACAGTGGGTGTTCTTCACTGTTTAAAGTTCTGACTCAACTTCCCACCCGGCCCCTGACAAGGTGACTGAATCAGTGTTGCATCACTGCTGTTCACAGATACCCAAAGAAGATGATGGGAATCATGAGAACACCTATTCTCTTAGGTGTTGAAAACTGGTTGTAAGAAGTATCATCTGAAAGAAGTGAGATGGGGCTTTACTGCAAAGAATAAAAAGGTAGAAGCTCACAGAGAGTAGAAACCTGCCCAAAGTCTTGAAGTTCTTTCTCTTCTCAATCTAGGGTCACATTTCCAACACCCACAGTCTCCACCAGCACCTGGCAGAATCTCAAGGGTCGTGTCAATGTCCAAAGGAAAATCTGGAATCATGAAAAATTCAATTTAAGGTAGGAGAGAAGGGCATTAGAGTTTGTTATCTCCAACCTTGCAAATAAGCTTGAACTTTTTGTTTTAATTATACTTCTAAACACACACCTAACACCCATATAAATTATCTAAACAAGCATTCTGGATCTAAACACTACAAAAAACTGAACTCCTTGTTCCACACCTCTGATACCAGCTCCAAATCCATGCCTCTCCCTCCAAAGCCCTGGAGAATGATAAATTGGAAGGTCCACCCAGGGAGGAGAACCTGGACTTAATCAAAGACATTCCCCATCCCTAAAGTAGAGAATCTGAGAATCCTCTTTATATCTGGCCAGTGGAATTTCAGAATTGATAAGGACTAATGTAATGGGTGCTTCTTACTCTTCCCTTCTTTAATAGGGGTATTATTGCTCTTTCCCTGACCCTCTCCTTCTAACACATTTGTTTTGCCCATGGTGGTGGGTTTACAACTAACTCGTATTTTTATTCAGTAAGAGGCATCCTCAGACTTCACTTATTGACAAATATGATATCCTGGATTTTGATCCCTAACACAGAGATTTGGCTAAGACTTTTGGAGAAGGGATGAGTCCATTATGCAGGACTGAAGAAGGAAGGTGAATACTTCTGACCTATGGGGCAGATGGTGAAAGACTGCATGATTGTGAAAACATTTTCTGTCCCTCCTAAAAGAGCAGTCTTTGTGGAAATATAATCCTTTCTGCCACAGTGATGTCAGTCTCAGTCACATAGCTTGTTGTGGACAAGAAAATGTGAGTGGGAGTGACATGTGAGGTTCTGAAGGGAAGTGTTTGGAATCCTCGTATGGCTCTGCTCTCATTCTTTTCCCTCATCCATAAGATCGGTATGTCTCAGATGAAGAGGGGGTGCTGCAGAGTCACAGAATTTTTGTGATTCCTGATATGAACATAAATATGAGCTACAAATAAACTTTTGTTGCTGTGAACCACTGTGGCTTTAGGATTTTTTGTTACTCTGGCATAGCTGACTGATACAAGTAGCTAATTCCTATGGAGACCACCACACATTTCCCTGGCATCAAACCCTTCCTTTCCATCCAAACTGCCATTGCTTTGGTTCAGGTCACCATCATATTTCTTCTTGAGTTTTGCAGAAGTATTTTACATCATTTCTCTTCCTCTGTTCTTGCTCCCCTCTGCTCCATTATCCACATGTAGCTGGAGTAATCTCTGAAAAATGTAATACCTGTCTCCTCTCTTTTCTCCTTAAAACCCTTCAATGGCTCATGTGGGCTTCACAATGGAACCCAAACTGCTTTCTGTTTCTCCAAAGTCCCTCATTATCTAGTCCCTGACACTGGGGCAGCATTCCTATCTCTCTTTCACTAGCTCCATTCCAGCTCTCACATATGTGCTACAGTTCTGCTCATTTCAGTCTTTACACATGCTTCTCTCTTCCTCATTTTCTCTCTTTGATTAATTCTTCCTCATGCATTAAGTGTCAGCTCATGCTTCACCTCCTTTATATGTCCTTCTCTGACCAGCCTTCCCTTATGGACAAAGCTTATTGCCCCTTTCTGTGGTTCCATGGCATCCTATGCTTGCTTCCATTCTTCCCTGTTGCATTCTCCTCTGCTTCTTCCAGGCTTATCACAGAGCCCAGAGCATGAGAGATACTCAATAAAGTAGATGAATGAATGAGTGGAGTAGGGGATGAGTGAACTATGAAGCATCTTTTCTGATGTACGTGAGCTCCTAGCCTGCCGATAATGCTAATGTCAGAGGGATACAAAGGGAAGAGTGATGGATGGTCATACTCAAAGGGGTGAGAAGAAATCCCAGGTCAGTACTGTACTGTCCTGACTTTGAATTCACTCTCCCCCAAGTGTCAACTAATGATGTAGGGAGTAACCTGAACAGAGACGTTCCCTTCCCTCTTTCTCCTCTCCTCTCTCATGGTTGCCTGTTGCCTTTTGTCTGATGCATGTCCTTCTAAGAAAGGAGGAGTGGCAGGCAAGATAAAAGGTTTGAACGGGGGCCTCTGGGAACTCAGTGCCCTGGGACCATGTGTTTTAAGGAAGAGAATGCAGGTGGGTGAATTCATGAGTCTTCAACCATTTATAAGGTCACAAAGATGCTTATCTGCAAGCAGCTTCCTCTCCCCTCAGCAAGGCCAGGGCTTGGTCAGAAAGGCTTACTATGCCTCACACAAGAGCTATAGCTGACCAGACGGACGGATCCAATATTATCCCTCCAGGTTCCACCAGGTATCTAAGAGAGCTGACCCCAGACATGCTGTCGAGGTGTCCTCTCATAAATGCCCTGGAGCAGGGGTGAGCCAGGAAGAAGAGATCCTCCAAACAGTGGCCCAGAGACACAAACCACGTGCACATTTGGTCATAATGTCTTATGCTTATGTCTCTGAAGTTTGTACCTGCAGCTTGGGTCCTGCCACATCTGCCCTTTGGGGCAAGTTGTGCCTCTTATCTGGCTTTCAGTCTCCTCACTGCAACACAGGGATGCTGATACTAATAAGCCAACCCATTGAATGAACACTTAGTGCACGCCAGGCACCTCTCTTAGTTAGCTGTCCCTGAAACTCTACGAGAAGCAATATGATTATCTTATGAGGAAGCACTGTTATTTTCTCTCATTTCATAGATGAGGAAACTTAGAGATGTTAAGCAGTTTGTCTATGGGCATATCACTAGAGCTAAGACTGAAAAGTCAAGAACTCCATGATCATTGCCCAAGCCCTAAACATTGAACTCTCAACACCTGGCTGCTCCTCTCAGTCTTCCTTGGCTGACTTCATTCACGCCCATCCACACCCACACCCAGAACCTCCCGGGCCAGCACACCTATTTCTGTTTTCATTAGTTCTTCTCGCATTTGAATTCTTGCATGTGCTTTTTCTGGTATTATTCTTTATGATCTCTCTCTTCTCTAGCATGCAACCTCCCCAAGGGCAGGGACCTGTACCAATTTGGCTCACTAATATATTCTGAATACCTAAGAAGAGCCTGAGACTTGATAGGTGCTCATGACTACAGAATGAATGAAGGAGGAGGATGAATTGGAAGTATGACCCAATGTAAGGGGTTCCATACAAGGGTTCAGAATCCCACCAGAGTCTCAGAATGTTACCTGCTTTACAGTTTATGATGCTAGAGTTGCCACCAAAGGTCACAAGCTCTTCTTCCACCTGGAAATCTTCTCCCTTCAACAGGTCACTCCAAGGAATTGTGTATGAAAATCTTTGAGGGTAAACAGCCAAGAAAATGATGATGATGATGATGATGATTTTCCTTAGGGCTCATTGGGGGATGGGCATTGGTAACGCCACTAGATGCTAGACTCCAGCCGTGTCTGACCCCACTGAGCCTCTTACAAGGTACAATACTGGGAAGATGTCTGTCACATTGAGATAGGCAGACCCTCTGAGACTCCCCTTGGCCCACATGTGAAACCCCATACTACCAGCTACACAGGCACCCTCCTCTCACTTGAGAACAAATGACAGAATGTTCTTCAGTGTTTGATGGGACCAGAGGAAGGAAGCAAGTGTAAATTTCAGTATGAATTGATAACACTTAGTCATCCAACTTCTAAAGCAAGGGGTTTGTGAGCTTTCCCTTAGAACAAGCCTGAGAAACGCATTGACCTGCTCTCACACACGGTCAGATCTGGGAGGAGAGGGTGGGGGTCCTCAGCAGCTACCAGAGAATCGATGGGGCTGTAGCTTTGGTCATCCCAAGGATGCTGAGTTCTGTCACCCACTACACTTTTGTAGAGGCAGCCTCCTGCAATGACTGTCAGGTCAATGGAAAGTCTGTGCGGAAGTTTGGAGAAGTGGTCCAGAGCGAGGTGCAATACGTTTTACACATTGGAAGAGGCAGTCTTGCTTTGGTGGTGAAATGAGACCAGATTATATGTAAAATCCCTTTCAGCATTATGAGTCGCTTTTTTTACAACACCCTGTAGCTTTTGGCATGGTAATCTTTGCTCCCTAGATTCACTTTGAGTAGAATTTAACATGAAAAGTCTACCTTGAACGCAGAATTTTTATATGCAGGGACATGATGGAAGTTTTTGTGTAGAGGTAGTATATTAACTCTTGATGATTTGTTGTTTCAACGTAGACTTTCTTGCTATTCTAAATCCTTTGAAGTATGTGTCTGAATGCATAGAGGGTTCATCTTACAGTTTGCAGTCTTGTAAATTCATGTTAGTGGCAGCAATTAAACCTACAAGTACATGACAGCCTCTTAGAAGGAAACCAACAATACATGTATACTGTATTTTATACTGAAATCACTATAATTATTATTTCTAGAAAATAATGTGTCTGAATAGGGTTGACTAGAAAATGAATCATAAAACAAGATAATAATATTAAATAGACCACTTTAAATTATTTCTGGAACAAGATGAGAGATAGATAACTAGCTTGCTACATAGACAGATAGAAACAGCTATGATAAAAAGTAAATATATACAGCAATTTTCAGTATGCATTGCATTTTTTTTTTTTTTTTTTACATTTGCTAGTTCAATTAATCAATGCAACAAATCTGGGCTTTGCCTTTGCCTAATTTATACGGAGCCTGGTATTGTATTAAGGATTTTAGCACCAGGATCTTAATACTCAAACAATTATGTGAGAGAGGCATTATTACTATTTTTATTTCTATTATTATCATTACTTTACTATTAGTATTATTGTCATTCCCTTTTAAAGATGACTGTCTACAGCCTCAAAAATGTGTAATGTCTTAATCAGAGATGCTAGGCTGATTCGTGGTTGAACTAGCCTTAGGAGCAAAATCTTCTAACAAGTCTAATCTCTCTTTTTTCAGTAACATCATGAACCACTAGGAAAGAAAAGAACATCTTTTTTTTTTTTTTTTTTTTTTTTTGCCATACGCGGGCCTCTCACTGTTGTGGCCTCTCCCGTTGCAGAGCACAGGCTCCGGAGGCGCAGGCTCAGCGGCAATGGCTCACGGGCCCAGACGCTCCGCGGTATGTGGGATCCTCCCGGACCGGGGCACAAACTCATGTCCACTGCATCGGCAGGCGGACTCTCAACAACTGCGCCACCAGGGAAGCCCAAAACATTTTTTTTTATTGAATTGCTAGTAGTTGTACATGAATTTTAAGTCTAAACAAGTATACTGAATAACAACTAGACCACTGCAGTGAGAATTAGGAAAATTGACATGACTTATTTTCTTGGGCAATACCCCCTGCCAACTATGGAATCAAATGTCTCAGATATTAAAAAATGATCAAGCATCTCTTAAAATTTCCAGTTGATCATTTTACTTGACTCTAAGATGTGTTAATTTTGAGATAATAGGCATTCAATAAACATTTGTTGAATGAATAAAATAAAGGAAAAGAATCACCCTTCCATTCTGAGTGTTCAGAAAGATCTATTTTCCCAGTGTAAAGGAAACAAAACCCAGTCCTCCTTTTCCTGCGTGTCTGTCCTTTACTCTCACATGAGTACCACATTCATAACCCTTCTGACATCAGATGTGTGGGGTTTTTTCCCACCCCAAGCAATTCTATGACACCAGCTGGGCGTCCTATAATTTAACTCAATTCTAACACTATCTACCTGGAGATAGTGTCAGATCTCACAGTTAAGGGCTCAGTCTCACAAAACTGCCCCCCACCCTTCAGATGTCAATCATAAGTAGTAGGTCCCCAGATTACCCACAACTCCTTTGTGAAGTGGCTGTAAATCTGAGGTGTCCATGACCAGTTCCCCACTGGATTCGATTATTTGCTAGAACAGCTCACAGAACTCTGGAAACACTTAGTTACATATACCAGTTTATTAAAGGATATGATAATAGATGTAGATGAACAACCAGTTGAAGAGATAGATAGGATTAAGTCTGGAAAGGCCCCAAGCATAAGAGCTTCTGTCCCCATGGAGTTGGGATCTGTCACCATCCTGGTAAGTAGATGTGTTCACCCACCTGGAAGTTCTCTAAACCCCATACTATTGGGGTGTTATGGAGGCCTCTCCAAGTAGGCATGATCAATTATTAACTTCATTCCCAACTCCTCTTCTCTCTGGAGGATGGGAGGTAAAGCTAAAAATTCTAGGTTTCTAATCATGGCTTGGTCTTTTTGGTGACCAGCCCCTATCCAGGAGCCCACCCAGAGTCACCTCATTAGAACAAAAAAATATTCCTATCACCCAGGAAATTATAAGGGCTTTAGGAATGGCAAATTATTCCAACTCAGTTGAGGAACTAATACAGGCTCAATCCATTTGCTATTTCCTTAACTGTGACAGAAGAGAAGAAAAATAGGATACTAAAATAAATGAGAAGATATTTTAGAGATCATCACATTAAACACTTTTAGTGGGAACATTTGCCGACTCGTGACAACACCTTTGCTCAAAACTTTATCTAAAACCCACTAGCTTATCTGGGCTAGCTACTGGGCTTAATTGGTTAGATGCAAAGTCCTTGAATCAGAAAGATACATGTTTTCTAAGATTCAATAGGCCCAATTTTAGTTCATATACAAAAGTACCTTTGATTTTATTCATTAATTTTGTCTCTACTAAAGACATCGCTACATAAAAAATAATCTCAGGACAGAATAATATAAAAATAACAAAATTGATTTAAAAATGTATGGAAAAAAGTATTTCAATGTACAACTACCTTTTACTTAAGAAATATTATGAAAAATACTCAAATTATTTTTGAAAGGGTATTAGAAAACACTGGGGTTTGTTAATATCCCATCATAGTTTAGTAGTCCTAAGTAGAGACAAATACAATTAACTGAAGAAAAAATAAATAGTAATTGTAAAAATTGCATTGCATAGTCAAGGGAACATCAGCATAATATTATTCAGAGTGACACTTTTGAAAACACTTTTAGAATTTACACATGTACTTTCACAGTCAGTGGCCCATCCATTCCTCAAAATCAACTTTTGTGGCTGGACTATTTTTGATTTTGTTCTGCCAAAAAAAAAAATGGATGCTTAATTAAATTAAGTGATTTGCCAAGAGTCTCTCAGCTAAATGTGGTAATGTTGTACATAAAGTTCAGTCTCATAGATGCAGAGAACAGATTGATGATTGCCAGAGGTGCCGGGTCGAGGGTGGGCAAGATGGGTGAAGGGGGTCAAAAGGTACAAACTTCCAGTTATAAATTAAATAAGTCATGGGGATATGATTTACGTCATGGTGACTGTAGTTACTAATACTGTATTTTGTAGTTGTAAGTTGCTAAGACAGTAAACTTAAAAGCTCTTATCACAAGAAAAATATGTATATGGTGATGAATGTTAACTAGACTTATTGCGGTGATCATTTCACAATACAAATATTGAATTATTTATTGTACACCTGAAGATAATGTAAATGTTATATGTCAATTATACCTCAATTTAAAAAATGACTTTGAGGCAAGAATATACAATGAAGAAAAGACAGTCTCTTCAGCAAGTGGTGTTGAAAAAGCTGGACAGCCGCATGTAAATCAATGCAGTTAGAACACACCCACACACCATACACAAAAATGAACTCAAAATGGTTTAAAGACTTAAATATAAGACACCATAAAACTCCTAGAAGAGAGCATAGGTAAAATATTCTCTGACATAAATCATAGCAATGTTTTCTGAGGTCAGTCTCCCGAGACAATAGAAATAAAAGCAAAAATAAACAAATAGGACCTAATCAAACTTATAAGCTTTTGCACAGCAAAGGCAACAAAGAAAATGAAAAGACAACCCATGGACTGGGAGAAAAGGTTTGCAAATGATGCAACTGGCAAGACCTTAATTTCCAAAATATACAAACAGCTCATACAACTCAATAACAACAGCAAGAAAAAATAAATCCAAAAATAGGCAGAAGACCTAAATAAACATTTCTCCAAAGAAGACTTACGGATGGCCAATAGATGCACGAAAGGATGCTCAACATCGCTAATTATCAGAGAAATGCAAATCAAAACTAAAACGAGGTATCACCTCACTCTGGCCAGAATGACCATCATTAAAAAGTCTACAAATAATAAATGCTGGAGAGGGAGTGGAGAAAAGGGAACCCTCCTACACTATTGGTAAGAATGTAAATTGGTGCAGCCACTATGGAGAACAGTATGGAGGTTCCTTAAACAACTAAAACTAGAGTTACCATATGATCCAGCAATCCCAATCCTGGGCATGTATCCAGAGAAAACTCTAACTCGAAAAGATACATGCACCCCAATGTTCATAGCAGCACTATTTACAATAGCTAAGACATGGAAGCAACCTTAATGTCCAACAACAAATGAATGAATAAATGTATATATATATATATATATATACATATATATATGTATATATATATATATACACACAAAGACACAATGGTATACTACTGAGCCATAAAAAAGAATGAAATAACGCCATTTGCAGGAACATGGATGGACGTAGAAATTATCATACTAAGTGAAGTAAGTCAGAAGGAGAAAGCCGAATATCGTATGATATCACTTATATGTAGAATCTAAATATGATACAAATGAATTTATTTACAAAATGGAAACAGACTCACAGACATAGAAAACAAACTTATGGTTACCAAAGGGGAATGGGGGTAGGGGAGGGATAAATTAGGAGTTTGGGATTAGCTGATACTATACATAAAATAGATAAACCACAAGGTCCTACTGTATATAGCACAAAAAGCTATATTCAATACCTTGTAATAACCTACAATGGAAGAGAATCTGAAAAAGAATATTTATATACGTATATATGTGTATATATATATATATATATATATATAACGGAATCACTTTGCTGTACATCAGGCACTAACACAACATTGTAAATCAACTATACTTCAATTTTTTAAAATGCCTCTCAGCCATATATTGGTTTTAAGTCTAGAATTTGATGGGTTTTTCTCCTGATGTTTGCTTTTGAACTGCATAGTGGTTGAATTAGTACTTGGGAACTAGAAATTTGGCTCTGCTGAGGAGCCTTATTTATGCCACCAGGTCAGAAAGCCAATGTATTCCCAGGAATCCCATTGACCAGAACTGTGTCACATGACCACACCTGCTGCAGAGGAGGCTGGGCAAGTGTATCTCTGACAAAGTAAAATCAATTGACCCAACTGGCCTTTTACCAATCAAGAATCATCTCCTGAGACTGGGTATTCTGCCATCTCAAGAATTTGGAGTCTTTTAATTTTAGAAAGAGGGGGCCAGGTGGTGGTTGGTTAGACAACTACCAGTGACTTCCACAGCTGCTTTTGTTTATTGTTTTACTACCCCTGAACTCCTGACACAGTGCTTTCCATGTGGTTCGTACTCCATATATGGGAATTAATTAAATTTAAACCATAGGAAAAATTATACCAAGAGGCTCACCATGTCCAAGGGCCCCTCTTGTCTAACAGATAAATTGGCAAAAGTTACAGCAAATGTTTTGGGAGCACTATGGTGGGTGTTTTACATGAGATTCCTCATTTCTCCAAAGTCACTCCCTGAACTAGGTCTGGCTGATCTCTCCCTTCTTTACTGGCTAATCCCTAACCTCAGGTTGAGAATCAGCTCAGCCGCTCATGAACCACCACTGAGCCATCCTTGGCCCTCACTCGTGTCTCCTAGGGTTAGATGCTTCTTCTCTGTTCCCCACGTGTTCCCAAGTTTTTCTCCCCTCTCCCTCCCTCCCTCTGTGATCTCTCTACCTCCTCTCTTTCCTTTAAAAGTATCAAGAAACTTCATTTTCTTAGGTCTGCCCTTCTCCTCTTCCTGCCTAACTAAATAAAGATCAGCTAGAAGAAAGGGATGCAGTCCGCTTTTGCTCTCTCAGCCTCTAGCCCCTGGCAGAGCACGTGGTGTGCCAGGGGCTGGGTGCTTATGTCTGCTGTGTGGAGTAATTTTCCTAAGAAGTTTGCATCAGAAGCCACGTGCTGGATTGGTCTGTTCATTGCAGAACAGGGTTTCATCATCACTAAAGGTGCTCGGGCCAGAAGAGGTCATGGAGATTCAAAACAAACACAAGGTGTCCAGACACAGAGCAGGACAACTGACCCCAGGCTGAGAGAGGTCACTGAGCAGCTCGGCTTCTCTTCATTCCAGGACCATCATCATCACAGTTCCCCCCACATAGCACTGCATGTTATTGTTATTTTTATTTTTTATTTGCCATGCTGCACGGCATGTGCGATCTCAGTTCCCCGACTGGGGATCGATCCCATACCCCCCAAAGTGGAAGCATGGAGTCTTAACCACTGGACCGCGAGGGAAGACCCAGCACTGCATGTTAAACTCCATCTCTCTCCCCTTCCTCCTCGTCCCTGGGCCCCCTTCGCACAGATGTCAAGTTATCTCCTCTCCAGCCACTGCAGTGTGCTCCCCCTCTGTTCCGATTACCCATGCTTCACTGGCTTGAGATTGAGTGGCAGCTCGGCTCCAGAAAGCAGGTGTTGTGGAAGTGAAGCGAGCCCAGCAGACAGCGCATTAGGTAGCATCCGTCCCGGGGGAGCCCCAAGGCTCCAAGCTTTCACGGTCCCAACTGTTCCTCAGAGGGGTGGGAGGGCCAGGCCCTGACCAGATGTTGAGGAAAGTTGCCAGGCTGCAGTAAAGAAAATTGCTGTTGATTTATCTAAGGTGTAATAAGTATTAATGAAACCCCTTTCTCACGTTTTTGTTTACAAGAAAGGCTCAAATCAAAGGTGACATGGGGGCATTCACGTGTACTACAGGATGTGACTCGGATGGAACTCTGATCTAGGAGCCCCTAGGGGTGGGTTCTAGCCCCTGTTCTGCCGCTAACTTCCTCCATAGCCTGGAACAACCTTTAGCATTTCTGGGTTTTTCTTCCTCGATTGTAAAATGGGAGAAGGAAATTAGAACAATCTTGAAAGTCTGTTTCAGGTCTCTCAAGTGATGGAAAGAGGAAAACCTGGGACTCTACTTTCTACTCATGCTTAAAGATGTAGCCTTAGAACAGGCCTCATAGATTATTAGGACTCAAAGACCTGGGTGGTCCTAGTTCAACCCCTTACTTTACAGAACTGAGGCTGGAAGAGGCTTGCTGAGGCCCAGGCAGGCCATGAATTAGGGGCAGGCCCTGGGCTCCTTGCTTCCAGACCCAGGTCTGGTCCTCTCTCCACCTTTCAAACCAGAGTTCTTCACCTATGACAGCTGACTTCTCAGCCTGCATTTCACAACCAAGACCAGCTCACAGAGAAAGGGAGAAAAGGTTCTGTGTGAACCACTCAAGAGCGAAACTGGAAAGGAGGTGAGCCGAAACTTGAAACGAGATGAACTGACTGTGTTCTGGCCCAGAGGAAGCTGTGGGCTGGCTGGCCTTAGACCCAGGGCTAGAAGCCCTGGCCAGCGCCTTTGATGGGGCCCAGCAACTGGGCCCAGCTCAGCAGTTTCTGATAGCTTCACCCCCGACCAAGTGAGACTCAGGCCAGATTTCACGCGAAATGCAGAGCTCCCATGAACACCCAGCTCAAAGTGAAACACAGGGCAGTGAGAATTCACACAGCCTGAAACCAAATAGGGGAAAAAAAGACATTCAATGAATTCCCTCCAGCTCACCAAAACTGCCTCCTGTCCCTTCAGTTTACTTCCACCTTTCAGTCTAACCTGGCTTTGCAAGTCACAGTGATCTCAAAGGCAAGCCCTTGTGCAGGATGGAGCACTGGGGTCTCAGAGACCAGGGCTAGAATTCTTGACATAGCATGTAGTGCTGTGCATCCTTGGCCTGATGACTTAGCTTCTCTGAACCTTACTGTATGGACATGTGAAGATAATGAGACTTGCTTTCCCAGCTGTTCATCACAGTATTAGCAGCAGAGACTGTCACTCTTCTCTCTGTGTGCCAATCTGCTATGTGGTTTTTATTCCATATCATTTTTACCCCCTTTCTATAGCATTATCATGACCATACCATTGGCATCTGCATTTTTAACAGCTTTATTGAGATATAATTTACATACCATAAGAGTCACCTGCCCCAAGTGTACTTAGGTCTTCATTTTATAGATAAGAAAACTGATGCTCAAAGAGATTGTGTTCCCCAAGTCCCTCTTTCTGTACACTTATTCTGTAAAGGGCCAGATGGTAAATATCTCTGGCTTTGGGGCCACATGGTCTCTGTCACAGTTACTCAATTCTGCCCTTGTAGCTCCACAGAACCACAGATAATATGCCAACCAATAAGTGTGGCCGTGTGTCAATAAAACTTTATTTAAAAAAAAAAAACAGGTATTGGGTTGATTTTACTGGCCCTTGCTGTATGGTATGCTCCTGCTGAAAACACTACAATTATTACCCAAAGCATTCAGAATTAAATCTGACCTCTTTATCCTGTTGTACAAAGTCCCCTACCACCCAGCCCCTCCTTTCCTGGGGCACCAAGACCCCCTTGTTGTAGCTCTCAGTCCCATGCACTTCCCCTCCTGCCCAGGTCGGGGCAAGCCCTTCTCTTGTCCTGCGAGGTTCTCTCCTCTTCTTGCATGACTGGCCTCCTTTTTTCCCTTAGGTCTCAGATTAAATGCTGCGTCTTCATAGAGCCCTTCTCAACCACTCCACAAAGGATGGTTCACCTCGCTTTCCTTGCTTGTCCCCTTCAAAGCACTTGACTCTTCCTGCAATCCATTGATGAATTTGTGCCTTTCATGGTTTGCCATCCGTCTCCATCACCAGTGTGGAAAGTCCATGAAGATAGGGGTCAAGTGTATCTTGTTCTATAGGCTCCAGTGTCTGGCACAGAGGGGGACACCATATACATTTGTGAAATGAATGTAAGGGATAATAGCCCTTCTTTTGGATTTCACGGTCACGGCCTGAGCCATCTTCCTGCTCCCCATCCATGGGATCCTGTGGTCGGGACAGAACAGGTGCCAGAGCATCTCTTACCTCCTCACTCCTTTCTTCCCCTGAAACTGGTAGACATCTTGCTTGGCAAGTAGAGACACACATCTTCAAATGATATCGATTTTTAAAGAGATTGAGAGATGGTCTGAAATATAGGATTGGAGCTATGACAAGAGGAGTTGCCTTCCAAAGATCCAGGCACAGGCAGACGTGGGTGCTCTCACACTTAGGGACCTGGGGAGAAATTCCTTGGTTCCAGCATAGCCTCTGTGCCATCCTCGCCAACACAGGAGAAAAGTAAGGGTACCACTCCTGCCTTTATGTTCATTTATTTTCAAATAATATCTGAACGACCATTTTCGTCCTGGAAACATTTAGAAATTGTGCACGTGCTCATTGTTTTCAACCCTTTCTTTCCTTTTTGCTCATTGAAACGTGCTTGAAAGACTAAGGGCAGGCTGCCAATTTCTCTAACCGTGAACAAAAAAGAAGAGAAACACACACACACACACACACACACACACACACACACCTCAGACAAACGTGTTTAAAATGCAGACAGTCGTTCAGTCCATTTTTGTCTTGAGTATCAGGCAGTAGCGATCAGGAGCTGGGCTTGTTGGGGTTTCATGCGAGCTCTTGATCTGCAATTATGAGACTCACTTTACTCAACATCAGGAAACAAATGCAGATCTTGCTCCAAGGATGAAAGCGTAGCTCTGGTCAAACTCTACCCTTGAGGATGTGTTTAACCGAGTAGTGGAAGATGATTAAATAAATCAGGGAACGGTTCTGTCTCATCGTGGATGTTCTGTAAACTCTTGGCTTCTGAATATGCCCTGTGGATCCAAAATTGGAAACAGGCTGGGAGAGTGGAAAGAGTTCTGTTTGGAATCACATCTACTTGGGTTTAAATCCTGGCTTCATGGCTTACTCTCAGTCACAGGCTAGTTCAGTGTTTAATCTTTTGGATCTTTAGCTTTTCCTTAAGCTAAGTGGAAATAACGGTACCAGTCCCACAGGCTGACTTTGGTAAATAGAGGTATAGTACTTTATGGGGTCAGTATGCCCATCTCATATAAGATCTTCAATACAAGGAAAACAATGTTATTATTATAGCATTTTCTCTAGTTGGTGGCCTTGGCTGTGTAGAGTTTGCCTGAACATTGTGCATACAAAATACCCCATATGTTTGACGTGAGCTCCAGGGTCTGTGACCAACCATGATTTAAAAAAGCAGATGTTATTCATCTTCTAAATTCTGCACACCAGCCATTGTGTCATTTAGGACTGAAAATGGATGGGCTGCCTCATTCCCTCTTGGAGATAATTATTTTGAAGCACTAGGAGAGGCTGTTTGTTTTTAAGAGTTGGGGCCAATTTGCTTTATGAGAACCCAGTGGCAGCCTGTAATGAAAACAGGAAAATAAGCATGGGCCCCAAAGCTCAGTGCTGAAAAGACATTCAAGGTAGGAAGGCTGCGAATCAGAGCAAAGCTCACTGGAGACCCAGGAGAACCTGACTGTAAACTAGTACAGAGTCGGGGGGAAGGTGATGGAGAAACTGGGTCCCAGGAGAGTTTCCCAGTAGGAGGGCATGCATAACAGTGTCAGAGAATATGTCTCCCAGAGTCCACGCTGTGGAGTCATGAGGGAAATATTTCCAAGTTCCATTCACCTCAGAATGAGGTTCTACTACCACCAACCAGGTTAGGACACCTCCTGCCTCTGGAAGCAACACAAGAACTTAATTCAACTCAACAAATGTTAATTATGCACCTGCCACGTGCCAGCTACTGGCAAGAAAAAGATGACCACACATTCCTGGGGTCCTGCCTGCAAGTTGCACAGAAACAAGTGTAAACTGATGTGAATAACACATTCGTAAAGGGCATGGAGGGCATCAGTCATCTAAGCTTCCTCTCATTATACAACTCAGGAGGGAATAAAAAAATACATAAGTCCACAAGGACAAGGGAGGCTAGAGTGGTGGAAACAACAAGTGAATGGTGTCAGACATTTCGACTTTGGAGAAGAGGTGGAAGGGTAGCAACTTACTTGGCCAAACAGCTAGTGTGACACCAAAGGACCTGCAAGGAGGAGGCCAGAAGGGCATGGGGATGTGCACTGGGGAGCCCTGGGACACTGAGAATCGGGCCATCAGTAGCTTTGAATGCCAGATTCAAGTTTGGACTTAAAACAGGAAGAAAACTAGTTAAGAGCTTGAATAAAAGGAAAAGTTGGATCCCACTGTTTCTTTTACTCGATTCTGCCAGAGACAAGAGACCTGGAATTTAGTCTCTGGACAGTGGAACCAGGAAGATTTCAGATCCAAGATTTCAGAGCCAAGGTATTCCAGTGAAACCAAGAAGATTTGGTGAAAGTCTACTGACCATAGGGTGAGACCGTCACCACTCCTACCCCCTCAAGTCACACCCACTGCTTGGCCATCAGGACTAGGTCAGGATGGTAGACACCAGGCCAAAGGTCACAGGCTTCATCATTGTTGAAAACACTGACCAGCCCACGATCAAAGACCTACAGATATTGACAGTTGGAGTTGGGCCAATGAAAGAGGCAAGCATTTGACAGACCCCACCCATACTACAAAGATTCCACTCAAGTTTTGGGCATCACATTACTAGCTACTAATGGAATATTTTTGCAGCAAAAAAAAAAAAAAAAAGATGCCTCAAAGGCATTTTTGCTAACACAAAGATTGTGTTAGCAGTTTTATAAAGTGTATATATATATATATATATATATATATATATGTATGTATAATATATTACATATATTCTAGGATATAAAATAAACCCTACAAATCAAAGACAAATAATCCAATGAAAATGGACAGCAGGCATTTAATAAAAGAATATAGACAAACAGCTAATAAGCATGCAAAAACGTATTCAACACTATTCGTTATCAGGGAAATACAAATGAAAACCATGATGAGATACCTCTATATACTCACAAAAATAGCTAAACTTTAAAAAACAGATGATGTAAATGTTGTCAAAGAGGTAGAACAACTAGAACTCACCTATACTGCTAAGAGTAGCGAAAAATGGTACAGCCATAATGGCAAAAAACTAAGTGTACACTTACCTTATGATCCAGAAATTCTCCTCCTAGGTATTTACCCGGTACAAATGGAAAAAATAAAACACACAAAAAAAGAATTGTAAAAATATGTTCAAATCACCTTTATTTATAATAGCCCCAAACTGGAAACAGAACAGGGGTCCATGAAGAGGACAATGGATAAACAGATGGTGTTGCGTTTATACAATGGAATACTGAGAAACGAAAAGAAACACGCTACCTAGAGTCTGTCATACAGAGTGAAGTAAGTCAGAAAGAGAAAATCAATTATTGTATATTAACACATATATGTCGAATCTAGAAAAATGGTACTGATGAACCTATTTGCAGGGCAGGAATAGAGACACAGACGTAGGGAAGTAACGTGGACACGGTACGCAAAGGGGAGGCTGGGACAAATTGAGAGGTTAGGATTGACATAAATACACTACCATGTGTAAAATAGACAGCTAATGGGAACCTGCTGTATAGCACAGGGAACTCAGCTCAGTGCTCTGTGATGGCCTAGAGGGGTGTGATGGGGGGGGGGAGGGAGGAAGTTCCAAGAGGGAGGGGATATATGTATACATATAGCTGATTCACTTCGTTGTACAGCAGAAACTAAACCAACATTGTAAAGCAACTATACTATATTAAAAAGGAAAAGAAACCCTACTGACACGTGCAACAACATATAAATCTCAAAAACATGTTGAGGTAACAAAGGAAAACATATTACGTGATTCTGTTTGATATACAGTTTAAGAACAGGTCAAACTAGCATGTGGTGGGAAAAAACAGAATAGTAGTTACCTCGGGGTTAGATGTGAAGGTGGGGAGTCACTAGGAAGGGTCACCAGGGAACTTTCTGGGGTGCTGACAGTGTTCTACATGGTGATAGGACTTTTGGTTACATGGGTGTATAAACTGATTAAAACTCATCAAATACTGATGAAACTTTTCATTGAATGTAAATCATACCTCAAAAGAAAAAAGAAAAGCCATAAACAAATAAAAATAAATAAATAAGTAAAACAAATACTAAGACAAATATATACGTTTTACAAAGCAAAGATTTAATGCATTATGAAATGTCCTCAGTTAAGAAAGAGATAGAGAATATGTTAATAATTCAAATTAATCTTAAAAGTGTGATATCTATGTCCATTATACTGGGCACAGCACAAAAAAATTGGTTAAAAAATATGAAATATTTCTTAGTATTGAAAATAATTATTCCATAAATCAATCACTTACATTCAGGAATAAAAAGTTCTCAAAAAACAACTTTAAAAAAGTGTTTTGAGTGCCCTGAACAGTGGATGTAAGAAACAAGCAAACAAACAACAAAACAAAACAAACAAAAACGGCAAGGACTGACACTTTTAGAGCAGTGGAGATAAGGGGAAGACCCTTAAAGTTCCCCAAAGCACCAACAGGCAGGTGGCAGTCCCATCACGGAGATGCCATGGGGCATGAGCTTCTCAGCAGCCACCCAGGGAGCTAGAAGATGGATATCAGTGTCCTCAGATTTCCATAGGAAGGTTGGTCTAATCTAGAATTCTGTACCTGGCTGCTGAACTATAAGCCAAGTGGGAAGGTTGGATATGGATATTATGGAAGATGACCCTTCTACCTTTTCTTCAGAAATGACTGGAGAGTGTTTACCCAAAACAAGGACAATAAAACCGAGGACAAGGGAGACCTGGAATGCAGGGAGAGGGGATCCCACCAAAGGAGAGAAGTAAGGGAATTCCCGGGTCAGGAAGAAAGGAGGCTGCAGGATGACATGACATGGTCCAGAGCAAAGCAGGAACATAGAAATTTCCAGAAAAGATGCTTCCTAGAGCAAAATAGGACTCAGATACGGCCTGATTCTCAGACTGCATTAAGAGGAGGAGCATATACAGGAGAGAGTTTAGAGACAAATAGGTACGCAGAGAAACATATAAACAAATAAATGAGGCCATGATTAGCTCAGTGGCACTGCAGGAGAAGGAGACACAACCATCACACTCTTGGTGACTCAGCGAGGACAACATTGACACAGACCTTGTGGCACAATGTCAAACATCGATTCAAACAAAAATTGAACAACATTGAGAGAGTGGAGAAACGTGAAATGTGTGCATTTGTGGATGTGGATGGGAGAGAGCACAAGGTAGCAGCCTTCTTTTATACGGTGGGAACTAACGGAGAATGCCAGAAATGAACAGTGTAATATACGTAGCTGTGTGAGCAGGTTATTGTCGGCATATAGAGGTCAATAGAAGACAAAACAGCTAAACGTTTGAAAGTATTTGCCCCTGGGGGGTAGGTATTGGTGTGAGTATGGGTGAGGCAGAATGGTATTTTTTCTATTAAAATTCTTCTAGTCTTGAGTGTTAAACCATGTATTGGTGCATTTACTGTATGTGTATCATGATAGATGATGATAGAGAGAGAGAGAGATAAAGATAGCTGTTTGACCTTTTTTAACACCTTTAGTCTAGGTGAAGCGTACGGTGACATGGAACCATCACCAGGCCACTGAACCTCAACTCTTGAGGTTAAAGAGACTTCCCAGATGGACTTTTGGCTGAGCCAAGGTCTGAAAGGAAACAATGAAAGGTGTTAGCTGGGGCAGGATAGGAAAGGAAGGTGCAGAGAAAGATAGGGCGAGTGAGACAGAAATGTTACAAACGGAGAGAAACTATTCTTTAGTCAAAGTGCTGTCATTCTACAGGGGGAACATGCTGGAGGAGCTATGCCCCCTTACAAATGTATTTCATGGAGACAGTCCTTCCTGTGTGAAATAGAGAATTCCGAAGAAAGAGAGAATTCTCAGTACTGATATTCAAGGCCCTGGTGCAAAGAAAATGTGGTCCAGGGAGGGATGCAGCAGAGCATCAGCCAACCTCACAGAACCTAGATGTCAACAGAAGAGGAAAATCCAGATGGAACCAGAAAGATCTATCTTCCTGAATGTCATCTGCCAGGAGGTTACCTGGATGCAAGAGAGAAGAAATTGGAGCCCAACACAAGACCACTGCATGAAATCATGTTAACACAGTTTTCCCATGTACCCATGCACCTCTACATTATAGGAACATCATTCTGTAGGGTGGGCTCCATCATTTTCAGTTAATCCCTTTGTAGCTAAGTCATTCCCCCAGGCATTTAAATAAGCCTCTGTGTGACCAGGTAGAACTGATAATAGAAAAGCATCCAGGTCTTAGTAACCAGGCCAGCTGCTCTTGAGAAGGTTACAGGCAGGGTGTTATTTCCGTTCAGAAGGTGAGGTCCAAGGGGTTAAATGGCATGCTGTGTGTGAGGTAACACAATGTGATAGGGGGTGGTGGAAATTTTACCCAGACACTCTGATTCCAAATCAAGCAATTCCCACCTGTCTCCCACCTACCCCATCGATGAAGGGATGGCTGATGTTAATAAATACCTTCCCCAGGCAGCCTGCAACATGCTGGCAGTTTTACATATAGGATATTTTAGGTGCATAATAATATTTCCGGGTGGTGAGAATTATGCTTATCTTATAGATCAAGAAACTGAGAGTCAGTGACCCAAAGTGACTCCCAAAGGTCTCAAGGCCAGGCCTGTTGGTTCCACATCCAAGCTCTACATCTAAGACACAGCTATTCTTAGGTCTCTGCCCCCTGCTAATGCCCTCACTGGCCCCATAACTCACATCTCCCTTGTCTCCACTGAACTGAGCTGAACCCCTACAATGGTTTCCTTCCACCTCCTCCTGCTATCACTTCCTTCTTCCCTGGCCACTCAGTCGCTTAAGCCAGCTAAGGGTCAGGCACACACAAGGGCTGAGCTGCAAAGCGGCCATGGGAAGAGCAGCGGGAGAAGTGATAGGACAGGGAAGAGGAGCAGAGAGACAGCAAAGTACCCAGCACTTCCGGAGGGACACGGTGAATCCCTTTCTGGAGTGTGATGCTTGGCCAGTCCCCAGATAAGAACAACCCTTGCAGTTTTGAAAACCCACCGCCTTATCCCCCATAAGGTCAGAGCGGTGGCTCCGTGGTGCTGTCAGCACACAAAATCCCAAGCCCTACTATATATAAAACAGATAACTAACAAGAGCCTACTGTCGAGCACAGAGAACTCTACTCAATACTCTGGAATGATCTACATGGGAAAAGAATCTTAAAAAGATTGGAGATATATATATATGTATAACTGATTCACTTTGCCCTACAGCAGAAACGAACACAATATTGTAAATCAACTCTACTCCAATTAAAAAAAAAAAAATCCCAAGCCTCTCTCTCCTTTGGAGTATAACACATTCCTCCGCAGTCAGATGGGTGTTCAGACAGGTTAGTAACCTGAGAGGTAACTCACCCCTTCAGCTTTTAGCTAACCCTTTGCCTAATTTCACCTCCTCCCTAGGAACAGTTGTCCTCTAAAATGTGCTCTTGATTATGAACGTCCTTTCAGATGGCCAGGGGCTCTTTATGGAAGGTGACAGCAACTGGGTCACCAGAGGCTTGGAGCATCCACACACGACCACAGCCAGGCTTGCCAAAGATCGAGGGTGCTATTTGGCGCGTGGGCTGTAATCTACTGTTGGCATTTGATTATTGTAATGCATCATTGGTGCTAATAAATACAGATATATACAAAAAATAATGATTTGATTTTATTTTAATTAAAAATAATTTTATTTTATTTTAATTAAAAATAATGATTTTATTTTAATTAAAAATAATGATTTTATTTTAATTAAAATATTTTATTTTAATTAAAAATAATTATTTTATTTTAATTAAAAATAATGATTTTATTTTAATTAAAAATAATTTATTTTTTTTGTGTATATATATATATATATATATATATATATATATATATACACACACACACAAGTCCTATATATATACAGTCATTCAATAACAACTATGGCATGCATACAGCATCCTACACTTGAAGCGATTGTAATACAATGCTATTCCTGGTGGAATATATTCCTATTCCAGTGGGCCGGACATGCACACATTGTCACGCAGACACAGTGGGATTATGATCCATGGTACCTGCGGTGTGTGGCCCTCAAATCAATTAGACAGAGGTGTCCACCTATGTCACCACATTTCAACCTTACATGAATGCCATTAAGTAGTTCTATTTTCTTTCATTTAGAGAGAGGTAACCGAAGGCCAAAGAAATTAAATAAATGGCTCTTCATGTTAGCTGAGCTTTGACTTGCATCTGACCCCATGGATTCTCTTCTTTCCACATTCCATAGGTTTCAAACCTTTCTCTTGTTCTTCCCCCAACTAAATGCTTAGGCTAAACTGCAATTTCTAAAGTAGATTTAAGTAGAGTTCAAAATGTATAAGTATCGGCTGTGTACCAGACGCTGTGTTAGTACTTACCTACGTTAACTCAGTCCTCACACAGCGCCTGGCATCAGTATTGTGATTACCCTATTTCTTAGTTTAGGGAACTGAGGTCCAGAGAGCTTGGGTAGCTTTCCCAAGGCCATACAGATAGTTAGTGACAAAGCTTGGATTAGAACCCAGGCAGCCTGGCTCCCAAGCTCTCCAGAGGGCTACTCAGCAAATTGAATTTGATACAGCACCATCTTCATCTGACCCCGCTTCCTGGAAAGGAATCGTTTTAGGATTACAAACTCTTCTGCATTCTACCCATACTGTTTCCTGATCTAAGGCACAGAGAGCATTTCCTATACTTTCTTCCAGATGATGAATGTAGCTCTATTAGTTTCCTAGGGCTGCTGTAACAAATTACCATGAACTTGGTGGCTTAAACAACATGTATTTATTCTTACAGTTCTATAGGTCAAAAGTCCAATACAGTTTTCCTTGGGCTAAAAACAAGAAGTAAGGCTGCATTTCTTCCTGGAGGTTTTAGGGTAGTATATGTTTCCTTGCCTTTTCCAGCTTCTGGAGGATGTCCACATTCCTGGTTCATGGATTCCCTCCATCTTCAAAGCCAGCAAGGCAGCGTCTCTCTGAGCCATCCTCCACAATCACATCTTTCTCTCCACTAAAGCAGGGAAATGTTCTCTACTTTTAAGGATGTAAGTGATTAGATTGTGTCTGCCTGGATAGTCCAGGATCATCTCCCATTTCAAAGTCCATATCCTCAATCACATCCACAAAGTCCCTTTTGCCACATGAGTTGATACGGTCACAGCTTTCAGGGCTTCCATGTGGACTTCTTGAGGGGTCTGCTAATTTTCCTACAATACTGGTCAAAACACAAAGTCACCCTGGACATTGCACACGTCACTGATTTTTACTTTGTATTAAGGCAACTCTCACAGGATCTTAATGTGAGAATTCATCCTCTAAAAATA
This sequence comes from Kogia breviceps, assembly GCF_026419965.1. NCBI lineage: Eukaryota > Metazoa > Chordata > Mammalia > Artiodactyla > Physeteridae > Kogia > Kogia breviceps. The sequence goes on along the minus strand of NC_081312.1, from coordinate 6,777,030 downwards.
AAAGCTTTTATGTTCATTATTTCCACAAACTATTGCATACCTGACCCATCAGGCTTTATATTCTCACTACTCTCAAGTTCACATGATTATCCATATTAATATTATGACCGTATTAAACTAGCCTCTGTACATCAATGCAAACAATTTTCACATTTAACATTCGATGGAATAAAGTGAGGCCGCATGTGTCAAAGGACTTTGTAAGCCCTAAATTTCTATGCAAATATCAATTTTGCTGAGAGACTAGCTGATGGAGGGATAGGAGAAAGTACTGGGTCCCGCTAGATGCCCATCAATCTGTGTGGAAGGGAACAGAGAGCATCCCTTTTTCTGTTACTTAAATGGAACCGAAGGACCTGAACTTAATTGAAGCTGAAGAAAAGTTGATGATTTTGTTGCTCTCCAGGTTTAGAAAGCTACTAGAGATTCTTGAGGAATGAATTATGGTGGATGAAATCGTTGCCCAAGCACAGCTGAGCAGAGGAGTACACGGCTGGCTCAGGGAAGGCACCTTCCCTCTGGAGCAGCGGAGGTGATTTTGAGCAGCTCTGTGCTCATTACACATATTTTCTCCTCTACGTAGCCCTGAACACACAGGGCAAGTGTTGTGGGGACATTTTCTAAAGTAAGAACAGAGGAGAAGACAGGCTGGCTCAAGCTGATGGTGCAATGAGAAGAAGGACCCCTCTTCTCCGGGCTCTGCACACGTAACTGGCTTTGAGATTTCCAGAGCTTCACTCGGCTTCCCTGGGCCTCAGTATTCCCATCCATAAAGTGAGCCTAGTGGACACTATGATATCTAAGGGGCCTTGTATCCCCAAACCACACCACTTTCTCTCAATAACAAGCACCCAGAGAGAGGCTGGATCTTAGCTTCTCATTCCCCTGGCTGCACTGATTAATACCACTGCATTACCAGTTCATTTCATTTTCACTTAGATAGGTGCTTCTCTCCTATTAATGATGTCTGAGTCTCTTGCAGAGCTTGTGAAAATGCAGATTCTGGTCGTGTAGGTGTGGGATTCTGCATTTCTGGTAAGTCCTCAGGTGGTGCTAAAACTGCTGGGTGTATAGTATAGGCCTAGAGATGACCATACTAAGTGAAGTAACCCGGAAAGAGAAAGACAAATATCATACAACATCGCTTATATGTAGACTCTAAAAAAATAATAAAAATGAACATATTTGCAAAACGGAAACTGGCCCACAGACATAGAAAACAAACTTATGGTTACCGAAGGGGAAAGGGAGGGGATAAATTAGGAGTTTGGGGTTAACATATGCACACTACTAGATATAAAATAAACAACAAGGACCTACCGTATAACACAGGGAACTCTACTCAATATTTTGTGACAACCTATAAGGGCAGAGAGTCAGGAAAAGTATATGTATGTATATATGTATATAACTGAATCACTTCACAGTACACCTGAAACTAATACAACATTGTAAATCAACTATACTTCACTAAAAGTAAATAAATAAAATAATAAAAAATAAAACCAATGGCTGGTGGACCACACTTTGAGGAGTGACAATGTCCAGACCGTTGGATCCTGCAGTTCTGTCCACATACCTGACCCCCTGCTCTGCTACCTCTCACCTCCCGTGCCCTCACTCGTATCAGCTGGGTCCAGGCTGTTGGACTCATAGTCCTTGGAACCACTTTAATTGCTAGTGACGGGAAGACAGTGAGAATTAGCCTAAGCAAAGAGGGGAGTGTTCACAGGCTCACACTGCATGGAAATCTCGAGAGGAATGGGGAAGGATAGAGCCCAAGATTTCACGCAGAGCACTCAGTCTCCTACCTCCCAGTCTGACGCTCCCTCTTTTTTGGCTGCTCTCTCTTCTACTGAAATCATCAGACGGGGCAGCAGGCAGCTCCGGGCTTACCGTCCTCCTGGCCCAGGTGAGAGATCCCGAGTAAGGTTCCTAACAGGCCTAGGGTAGATCATGGGCCTGGAACAACCATTGGGAGGTTGCGTGTCTACGGGGAGTGGGTGCTGGATGAAGCTCCGCACCCATCAGGCAGCTCCCATTCTGTTAACAAGGATGGGACTTAGGGAGAGGAGGGCTTCCCAGAGAAGGGTGAGGCAGAGATATGGCCCCAGTGAACCACTGTGCATGTGCCAGCCCCTGCCCCCTACTTGGTGTCTTACAAAATCTGAGAACCCCATCTGGGAACCATTTCCTTCCATGTGGGGTGGTGCTTATGACTCTGGGCAAAGTGCTCTTCAGACCTCTTCCTTTCCCCTGGTCTGTCCTTCTGCTACGTGGGGTGATGGGACCTAGCGGCAAGGCAGTCAGCTTGACTGGGGCAGTTCTCACTTAGCTCTGTTGTCCTGGTCTAATTATTCCTAGCGTCTACCTTCCACCCTCCCAAGGCTTCTGCTTTTGGTGGGCAAGTTCATGATCTCATAGCTGGTTAGGCATCAAACTCTAAGGAAGTGACTTCGTTAAGAAATCTTAAACCTGGGTTTTGGCATCAGACATGTCGGAGATCATCTTGACACTGTGAGATCCTGGCAAAGTCACCAAAGTTCCCCCAGACTCACCCCCCCTCTGAAAAATGGGGTGCTGAGAAGACAAAATGAGAACACATTTAGCCTAGCATTAGGCACAGGAGTGATACCTCCTTTCTATTTTTCCAGAGCTTTGATTTTGACCCTTACCTCCAGCCTCCAAGCTCAAATTCTGACAGGCTTGGGAAGCTCATCCTGGTGTATTTTGCCCATTTCTCTCTATCAACTCCGTGACTAAAAGACCTCAGTCCTCAGGGCTATGTCAGGTGGATGCTGTCCATTCTCATTTAAGGCAGGAAACGATTTGACTATCTTTGTTGTTGCTACTATAAATCCTACTGGAGTCACATCAAATGGGACAAATTTCAAATTTCACCCATGAGACCTTTATCAGGTTTGCATCCCATTTAGAGACCCACAGTGGAAAATGGATTTCAAAATTGTGTGCACTGCATTTTGAGGCTGAATATTTTAAAACCTGAATGCATAACCAAAAATTGGCTGAGGGCGAATAAACCGTACTGACCCATATCAATGAAGGAGATCAACTAACTCCACTTCTACTGAGAGTGAGTGGAATTGCTTATCAAACAGCTCACTTCCCATATTCTCATAAATTACAACAAGAGGCAGAAGAGATTAGGACTCCTTTCCTCTGTTTCTTCCTGTGTTTTCTCTGTGCAGTTTTCTGGCACTCTAGCCTACAAAATAAGATTACGGGAATTTGGAAATCTTTAGAATCTTACCAACTGTATATCTGTGACTTAAAAACTGGTAAATTAGAGAAAAAGGCATCATTTTATATTGACAAAGTTCAAAATGGACACCATCAGGGTAGGTTTTAAAATAGGCAATAAAACACATTTTCCGACTCAAACCTACAGGTAATCTCGCAGTTCATATAACACTAGAAACATCACAAAATAGCCTATTATGGCATGTGGACTTACCGTCATGCCTTTTACAATCTGCAGAATTGCTGAAGCTCATTTTTGTTCAATGTTATCATGTTGTCAATTTTCTAACCTCATTCCTAATCTTGAAAATGTGCCCCTGATTTCTATTTCACTCAAGCCAGTAATAAGATATTGTTTTCCTCTTTTATCATCTATTTTCTGTGGTTATCATGGTGTCGTCATTTATTATTATTTATGGCCCCTAATATACATCTTGACATCCAGGGTAAATATTATAAAGCTCAGTGAATATTTGTTGAATAAGGGCTAGAGGGTGGTGGAGTTGTGTTATCATGTGTCATCTCTTCATAAAGCATCGATAGCATATGATAATGCAATGACTTCTTGTTCGTCAGATATTTCTTCTTTGGTGGCTCTGTGCCCGGCCTGACATCTTAGGTTCCAGGGTTTCAGCAACAAAGGGCACCCAGTCCTCACCAGGAACAGGCAAGCACAATATTGACCGGTTACAGCTAATCCTTCTAATTGTGTATGACTTTCGAGATGACAAAAGGCTTTCACATTTTTTATCCCATTTGATCTTTACGGTAGCTCCGGGAGATAAGATAGGCACTTATTAACCCTATTCACCAGACAAGGAAGCTGTTAGGAATCAAGGTGGCATTTTGTGGTATTCCACGATGTTCAGACCAGGGACCTGTTAATGACAGGATCCTAGCAGATAGGTTGCATCTCCCTCTGGCAGATGTGGAAGAGGAATGAGAAGCAGGCAGGGTCCCCCGCTGGGTAGATGGCGATGGTCCAAGCGGCTCTCTGGATGGGGCCAAGCAGAGCCGATGGCAGAGGCTCCAGGTGTGGGAAGGGCATCTGATTGCCCAGGACATCTAAATCTTCACCCCCATCCAGGCCAGGCCACATGGGTAAAAAACATCCAGGAGAGATGGAGCTGACCAAGACCTTCCTCCTGCATGGAGCTCCCACATGAAAGGAAACACACACACACACACACACACACACACACACACACACACACATGCACACGCACACGCACACACACACACACACATTCCTTTATTTAATCGTTAAAGAAATTATATTTAGTTATCTGCATTTTACAGAGCAGTATTCTGAGATTTAGAGAGAATAAGCGATTTCTGAAGCACAGGATTAACGGATTTTATTGTAATAAAGAAAAACATTAAGGGAATTCCCTGGTGGTCCAGTGGTTAGGACTCCATGCTTCCACTGCAGGGGGCCGGGGTTCGGTCCCTAGTCAGGGAATTAAGATCCCCCAAGCCGTGTGGTACGGCCAAATTTTAAAAAGAAAAAAAGTTTAAAAGTTTGACAATGGATTGTTCTCTTTCTATATAAATATAGATACAGATTATATATTTGTATATATGTGTATACCTCATTTTATATATGCCTATATGTAGGTATGTAGATACAAGTATAGATATAGATATTAATATAGAGGTAGAGACAGAGGTGGCTAGATTTTTTTACTTTTGTTGAGGTATACAGCGCAGGTGCTGAGAAGCACAGATATAAGGGTGCAGCTTAATGCATTTTTACAACCCAAACGCGTCCATGTGGCTCTCACCCAGCTCGGGAAGCCTGGCAGCTCCACTCCCCAAGAAACCTTCCACAGGCTCCCCTCCATCCCTATCCACCATCCCTACCTCTCACAGCCTACATTAGCTCTACTTAGCTCTCGTCCTGCATATCGATGAAACGTTCTGTATCATGTCTAGATTCTTTCACTCAGTATTCTGTTTGTGAGATTGAACTCATTATGTATCTTTCCTGGAGGATTCAATTGTGCTAACCCATAAGTGAGCTTTTAACTTAAGAGAGCCCAGCCTACTTGGTTTCTTGGTCTGTATCCATGGCCTGACATTTCATGATACTAAAACTGCATGAAAGCGTTAGAAGGTGTAGGGGATAGGAGCTAATGGAAGGCTTGGGTTTGTACCTAAGGCAGATCCATAAATAGCTGTGTGGCCTTAGACAAAGCCCTTAACCTCTCTGTGCCCAGAGTCTCTTGTGACTTGGCAGGGTTTCTCTCCAATATCCATTTGATACAACATGTATAAATTTGGTGTCCTATAAAAGGAATCAGGACATCCCCCAAAAGCCAGACATGTTTATTTTGTCCAATTATGTTTTTAGACTGGGAGGATTATTCAAATCCATTTAGTAACCCGTTATAGTTTCTATTCAATACGCTTCTGTAAATTTAAGAACTCATTCTGGCAAGTTCCTTCCCCTGGACTAGCCTGGCAACGCCCTTACTGGTTTTTCTGCTGCTAACACCTCTCCTTCCGGCCTCCTCTCCAGACAGAATGGGCAGTGATCACCAGCGTGATCTTTCTAAAACTAAAACCAACCCTGACATTCCCCTGCAGAATGCTCTCCCTCAGCCCCTAGGTGTTGATTGAATAGACTCCTAGTTATTTAGCATGGCATGCAAAACCCTTTAAAATGTGGCCCAACCTGCCCCATATCCAGCCATTCCCCAAACAAACCTTACTGTCTGGCGTCGGACCACAGACTATGCCTCTGACCCAGCAGCTGCTTTTCTCTCTGATTGAGGGGGGAGGGGGGACACCCCAACAATTACGGGGAGGACTGCATCTCATCTACAGCAGGGCTGGCAAACCACGGCCTCCCCAGGGCCAAATTCAGCCCCACTGTCTGGTTGTAAAGCCCATGAGCTAAGGAAGGTTTATGGTTGGAAAAAAAAAAAAAAAAAGAATATTTCATGACATGTGAAAATGATAGGAAATTCACATTTTAGTGTCTATAAGTAAGTTTTATTGAACAAGCCACGCTTGTTCGTTTATGTATTGTTCATGGCTGCTTTCATGGGACAACAGCAGAGTTGCCTGGCTGTGACAGAGCCTCAGTGGCTGGCAGAGCAGAAAATACTTACCAGTTGTATCTTTACAGAGAGTCTGTTGACCTCTGATCCACATTTACAGTACTTTGTACTTTACTTTCCAAGTTGAGAATATATGTATATATATGTATATAAGTATGTGTATATATATGTACAGATACATTTGTCTGTGTGTATATAAATATATATATAATTTATATTTTTTTACTCTGTGTAGTAACGCTTTATTCAGTTTTGTATCCCAGTCTCTAATACAGAGCTTGACACAGCACTCTACACACAAGTGTTAAATTGCCTTGGCTGCTTGGGTCCACAGTTTAAGTTAGTGACTCTGAGGTTTACCTAACCGGTGGTTAGTGCATCTACTCAGAGTTTGTACGTAGATTTAAGTTTAGAACTCAGTATTTATGCTAGTGAATGGGAGGGGGTATATCCAGGTCAGGTGCACAGCTATTTACTTTGGCTATTGAATAATAGGCATTGTGTTAGGAATACCAAGTTCCTGACCATAAGAGATGAAAGAGGTGTGAGTTCTCCCCTCAAGTTTACCTTTTAAGAGGTGAAGACAGATGATAATAGATCATTTGAACACTCTTTTAGTTAACTCTGTGTTTTTGGAGAGAGAGGACATTCTTAGAAGGGGAAGGGAATCCAGAGACCCAGAGATGCAGTTCCTCCTTTGACCATCCCCAGGCAAACTGTTTGACTTCACTAACCTTGATTTTCACTTTTGGAAAAGGGCTTGAGTGTAAAACAGATCAAGCCTGAAGTTCCTTTCAGCTCTAAGTCTACAGATTTTATTTATCTTTCAATTTTACTCCTTTATTTAACTTTTCAATAGACATCTTTCTAACCAATGGCATCCAGGCATTTGGTTTTGCTTAAATATGTACGAATATATCTATTCTAAAGGCATTATTCAGAGGTTCTTCATCACAAAACCCAAGGCGGACCTCTCTATCTTAAAAAGTACTAGAATGTATAAACAAAAGAGTCTCCATATCTAGGAGAAGGTAAGGCTGTATTTCGAAGTTCATTTTTTAATTACCAAATCACTTCAAACAGTTTCCAAATGTAATAGGAACAATATGGTATAGCTCTTGATGTCGGCTTCCACAATTAGTGTGTTATTAATTAAACTCTTGAGTAATATAATAACTTGACGGTTAAAGCCCCTCTTTGCATTTAAAGGGCATGCAAACTGTGGCTCCAATTATTCTACTGCTATGGGCTTAAAACTGCAAATTTAATTATTCAGAGTAAATTGTTCAATCAATACTTTATTCTGGAGAAATGTTTCCTGAACATTCTAGCAGGTTCAATACGAATGGGTGTCTAGAAGAGAGTTCTATAGGGTAGGCTTCCTTGTACGTCGTTCTGCCCCATATCCTCCCTGCCCTCTCTACTTCTGCTCCAGACAGAAAATCCAGCTGGGTTCTCCCAGACTCCTGGTTCTTCCTATCCAATCTACCACCCTCTTACTCCATGGCTCCTGGAATCAACTGCACACCAAACATGATTTGAGCACGCCCTTCCATCACTTAAACATTGTCGAGTATTTCCATAAGTTTCAGAATGAAGCTTAAACCCCATAGCTCTCCGTACACCTATCCCTGCAAGGATACACATCACCCGCCATGTCTAGCTCCTTAGCATCTGTCCCACACTCACCTGTTGGTCCATCTTATTGAACCCACAGTTGTGACTTCAATGAGCAAAACTGTTTTGTGCCTCCACTCCTTTGCACAAGCAATTCCTTTCTCCTGAAATGCCTTCCCTCTGTGATGAATTCCTCTTAGTACTGCGTTACCCATTTTAGCGCTGGAGAGAGGATGCTTCCTGGAGACAAGGCTGAGTCAGGGTGTGGACTGGCCCTAGAGAGTAGGAAGTCATTGAAATTTCTAGGACCATCTCAGAAAAGGCCTCAAGAGCCCTAGGCTAGGCGAGTTATTGATAGCACTTAGGGATTCCAGAAAGCTAGTCACTGCCCCCAAGTAATTGGCTTTTGTGACTTCTATTTGCTTCCCATCAGAGAAAGACTTCAGTCCAAAGCAAGCTCTGTGATGAGCATCTGAGGTGTCATTGTCTCTCTACCTAAAGGCCTGTAGAGGACCATCTCCAGGAAGGAATGGCACTGATTCAGGATGTCAGGCACACAACTTTCCCCAAGAAGACCATCGAGGTAAATGAAGACCACACATAAATAACTTACAAAAAGGCAAAGCAGTCCAGTAGTCCTAAGAATGGGTACAGACAAATCATTCTGGAGATTTAAAAAAGAGGATGACCGGACCTGGGTGGGGAAATGGTCACATCCTTAATGAAGGAAGTGGCACTTGTAATAAAGGTATGGAGACCAGTTAGTCTAGTCGGGACCTGTAGATATCACGGGCTATTCTCCACACATCAGGTAGGACTCACTTCCTGTCCATGGACTCTCTACCTTATATTCATATCAAAGATTTTGCTGTCTTTTGAGTTTGTTGTTGGTGCTCTTGATACAAAGCAGAGATTTCCAAACTTCCATTGCTAAGCTAGAAAGCTTACTTGACTTTTGCTGTGTCTAATCTGTCATTGATGCTATTGTCTCATTATTGCTCCCTTTAATGGAGTCATTATTTTTAACTTGGATGAATCTTCTTCTGTACAACTCTATATTACACTTTTGAAGGGACAGCAGTATCCCACCTCATCATTTAGAGATGAAGGTAAAATAAAGACAATGAAAATAAAACATTGTTATGAAATTCTAGCTAGATGCTGTTGCCTGACAAGGTTTGAGCCTATGGCTTGCCATCTCTCTGTTAAGAAGAGAGATTAGGAGTCTGTGTAGAAAAGTGTTAAAAATATACATGCATGTGGGCTCCAACCTGAAGCTTTCTCCTTGAAGCAATTGAAATAAGGTTGCAAACCATAGACATTTTTCATCATGAGACTTGGTGTTATCTAATGTTATTGCCATGCGCTGCCTAAAATCATCTCAGGTCCCATCTGTGTAGAGTCGTGCATTCGGAGAAGCATTGACGGGAAGGAAAGACCACTGGGCCTGCATTCAGAGACCTGGTTCTGTTGCCAGGTCAGACACACATGTCCTTCAGCAAGTAATTGAACCAGTGTGTCTACAATGAGGATAATAGCAGGCATTACATTTATTTCCATGGAGTCATTCATCTGTTAATGTTGCAAATACCCATTGTGCTCCTACTATGTGATAGGTCTTTCCCTGGGCTCTGGGCACTTTTGAAAAACAGATGAGATATTGGATCTGAAAACACACTGGGATGAGATAAACAGCCATTATCGTTACCGTAACAATAAGCTTTGAAAATGTGTCCTCCTCTGCTGGTGCTATTTCCAGCCTGCCCACATCATGCTTGGGAGAAGGCTTTCTTGGCCCAGGAGTCCATAGATGCTTGAGTTAGACCCTCTGCAGATCCCCTGAAGCCTGGTCCCGAAGTCCAGGATGCTGTGTTGTCTTTGATGCACCGTCTGTACATCAGCGCAAGTACTGTTACTTTAAATCTGTGCCCACTGCAATTAAAAAGCCTGTGAGATAAGATCAGAAGCTAAAGAGAACAGCTGAAGGGCAGTCAAAATATTTTAATAATGTAGCCATGCTTCAAATTTTAATTTGGTTTTACTTTGCATGCTTTATTATCTGAATGGGACAAATGGAAATGCAATAAATTTCACAGGTTTGATCAGCTTGAGCCTTAAAATTCTTAATGATACTGAGAGAAAGGCTCCCTGGTGCTTCTCAACACTTTAAGATCAGATTATAGAGTGCTCTGGTTTTAAAGGGGGAAGGCTTGTGTCTGGTCTCACCTCTGACCCTGATGCTTGTGCCCTTGGGTAGGTCACCCCTCTAACTCTCAGACTGCTTCCTCTTCAGTCAAATGTGAACAGTGCCTCCTGCCTGGTCCATGTCTCCCGAGGGTCTCCATAGGCTTCAGTGATTATGTCCCAGAGACATACCTGGACAGCATACAGAGAAGACAAGACAAGCCCAGCATTTTGAATATTCCAGAAACTTGCCCCAATCCATCTTCCTATGTTGGCTTTTTCCAAAAGGGAAGACTTTACTGATATCTGCACATCTGCTTGCTTGCCTCTATGTGTTCCCTTTGATTTATCTTATAAGGTTTCAAAGTTCGCCTTTTCTCTGTAGCCTTTTCAAATTCTATCATCTGGAAATGGCCTGTCCCCTCATACCTCCCCTGCAAACTCTATTCTTCAGATAGTTAACACAATCTACATGTAAGAGAGTGGTTAGCTGCTCATTCTTTTCTCTTCTGCCCATGCATGTAGCCAGACTATATTTCCAAGACTCCCTTGCAGCTATGTGTGGCCATGACTGAGCTCTAGCTGATGGGATGCCAGTAGAAGTGATGTGCGCCTCTTCCAGAACTGGTCCAGGAAAACCTCCCATGCATCACCCCACATGTTCTCTTGTTCTTCTGGCTTAATGCAGCTCCACATGGAAATCTAAGAGAGCAGGTTTTCAAGATGATGAAGTCATGAGACAGGAGTCAAGAGCCTGAATCATCCCTTGGATGAGCTGCTCGTCAGTGGGAATATCTGCTCTGGACTTTCCACGAATGAGAATTATGCATCCATCATGTCTGAGCCATTGTATATTCCACGGTGTGGAATTGCCTTATGCATCTTTAATGAGGTGACATCCTCTGGGGCAGGGCACTTGCTCAAAGCAGGCCCCATGCTGATACTGTGTGTAATTGTCCTCACTAAAATATGGGTTTGGTGGAGAGTTTGATAACCTGAAGGGAATATACTCACCTTTTTACAGGAATGTTGTGACAAATTCATACCTTCTACACTATAAATTAGGTCTAGAGTCACAAACTCAGAGTTGCATTTTGTATTTCCCAACATAGGTTATAGGCCCAGTTCAAAGGTGCATATGATAAAGAAATATCAGAGGGAAGGATATTTTCTATAATTGAGTACATAATAAGCATACATATATACATATATATCCTAATTTTGTAGATTATTGAAATATATTTTCTCACGTGTCTACCTTTCTTCCTTTAATTTCTTCATTAATTCATCAAATATCAATAATATTTGGTTCCCTACTCTGTGCTATATGTTTTCCTGGGCTTTGGAGTTATATCCATTAAGCAAAGTATTTGCTTGCATAGGGCTTACAGCCTACTGCACACAATAAATAATAAACAAGTGTATTTGTGTGATGCCAGATGTTGAAAAGTGCTCTGGATAAAACGTAAGGAGGCAGAGGCTTCACAGACAAGATGACATTGAAGCAGAAACCTGGACAGAACGAGGGGGTGATCCATGTGAACTTCAAGGAAAAGAGAATTCTAGGAAGGGTTAATAGCAAGTGCAAAGGTCCTGCAGTGCGAGCATGTTTAAGGAAGAGTAGAGAGTGTGATGTGATGGAGCAGACTAAGCCAGTGGGAGAATGGTACCAGGATGGGAGGTGAGGTTGGATTCATAAGTGGGGACAAGAGTGGCAGATTACACAGTCACTTGCCCCTGAATGAACTTTGTCTTTCACTCTAAATAAGATGGAAAAGCATTAAACTTTTCTATCATTAGTTATTAGACATTATTAGTTAGACATTAGTTATTAGACTATCATTAGACATTTCTAGCATTCGTTTTGAGCAGACTATGATGATGTGAATATGTCATAACGAGCTCACTCTGGCTGCTCTGATGAGAACAGAGGCTAGAGCAGAAGAACGTTCTGCAGAGATGGACATGCACTATACCTGTGCTGTGCAATACAGTCACCACCAACTCTGCACTGCTCACTAGCGACAACTGAGCCCTTGAAATGTAGCTAGTTCCACTGAGAAACTGAATGTTTAATTTTTGATTTAAATTAAATTAAATTTGATATACCACAAGTACCTAGTGGCTAGTATACTGGATGGTGCAGCCCTAGAGAGACAATGGCTAAGCAGGTGACCAGTTGGGCGGTGGTGATACCAAAGGTGTGAGAGGAAGACACCCCAGCTCTGGGCCTGACGAATGTGGTGAGAAGTCTTCATAGTTCAGATGATTTGGAAGCACATCTAATAGGATTTCCTAACAGAGAGAAGAAGAGAAAACAAAGATTCCTGTAAGACTTCTGGCCCAGCAGTAGAAAGGATAGAATTGTATTTTCCTGGGATTGTAAGATAAGGGGAGGTGCAGTTTGGGGGAGGAGAAGAGAAATCAGAAGTTTAGGTTCAAAGCTGATCATTTGGGGCTTCCTGGTGAGCATGGCATGGAGCTGTTGGGAAGGAAACTGCATATACGTGGCTAAAGTTGAGAGGTGAGGTCCACACTGGGGATATATGCTTGAGAGCTGATATTTAAAGACACATGCCTGGATGATAACATCCGGGGACATGAAAATGTAAAAAGAATAGACGTATCTGGAAACAGAGTGCTAAGTGCTCCTATGTCCAGAGATCTGGGTGATAGAGAAGCATCAATAAATGGTGAAGACCTGGCAGAGGGAAGATGCCGAGAAAGTGGAGCAGGTCAGTGGAATCATATCACTGACAAGTCCCATCCTTGGGGAGAGGAACTGGACACTGGATTTCACAACAGGAGCCATGGGTAGCCTCGGCGAGAACTGTCTGAGCAGGATAGAGGGGCTGGAAGCTTGGCTGGAGTGTGTTCCTGGAGAGGATGGAGACCTTGGGGCGCCAGTGCAAGAACTTCTGCTGTAACTGGGGACACAGAAATACAGGTGTGTCGGTCCATTTGTAAACATTTACTGAGGCTGCTCTGAAGCAAGATGGGTGGGGATGGGAGAGACAATTCTAGTTAGTTAGACGGACCCTTCCTTCTTTCTTTTCCTCGACCTTAAATGGCTGCTACACAGAGTGGCTTCCTCAGAGATAGCCTCTGGGCCACACAGCTGGAGCTGGAGCCCGCTCTGTGCCTGCCCAGTGCCCCCATTGCCCTTGCCTTGTCCTTGTCACCCTTTCACCGCCCCCTGACTAGAACAGGAACTCTCGCGAGATGAGTCCATCATCCTCATCTTTTCCTGCGTGGAGTGGGGCACAGAGTAGGTGCTCATCAAGTGCTTGTCAAGGAGATGACTACAAAAATGAATAAGATACAATTCCTTGCTGTGGAGTTGCTCAGGGTCGAGTGGGGAAGGGAGAGAAAGTTGGGAACTGTTCATGAGAGCCTGGAATCGCAGGGGATCTGAGAGAGAGGAGGAGAAAGCCCAGAGGCAGGGAAGGAAGGAAGACCTCAGTGTCCTGAGAGGGGGCAAGGATGCTCGGCTATGCTGGAGAACATCCGTCTGGCTGGGCTCTCCAGTGGGCGAGATGGAGTGTTCGCTGCGTCCTAGAGATGGGCTTCCAGAACTCTCTGGGTGTGGGCCCAGTTTCTCCCCAGACCCCAGCAGAACACTGCATGGTCCTACTGCACACGAATAGCACATAGCTCTAACCACATGAGCCTTAGCATCTGCCTCAACAGCCAGTGCCGCCTTCCTGGGCCTGCAATTTGCCCCGCTGGGCCCTGGGCTCAGAGGCCCCAGCACTCGGTTCCATGCTCTGCGGTCACCTTCTCGAAATTCTTAGTTTTTGAGCAAATGACTGCACATATTATTTGGTGCTAGTGTCGTGTATTATCTACCAGCTCACGTTCAGTAAGATGAGGCCACTGATACACATCTGGACATCTGGGCAGGGCCAGATTCCTAAACACATTTCTAAACATTGACTCTCCATTTCTGCATACATCTCTTCACACGTGAGCCATTGCCTAGGAGCACAGAACTGCATGCCCCACGTGGAGTAGTGTGACCCTAAACGATGCCCGAGACTTGGGAAGGGCAGTTGTTCCAGGTGGAAAGAAAAGGGCACAATTTAACTCATCACATATACATATAGGACAGGGCCAGACACAGAGGGAAAGAGAACCTCCCAGGCATCTGGTTCGGGGTCGACACTGTACCCTATGAACAATGGATACTGGATCCATATCCTGTGCCCCAGACAACAAGGGACACGTCTTCCTCGCAATGCTCAGGGTGCCAGCATAAGGCTGTTTATAACAATAAGTGCATCTTTCACATCCATTACATCGATCCTTATAATCCTTCCAACAACACTTGTAAGGAGTGAGTAAGCCTTGGCCACATTTCCCAGGTAAGAGAACTGAGTAACAAAAAGTTGACTGAGCTGCCCCAAGCTCAGCAATCAGTCCCTTGAATCCAGGCCCTCTGAGTCTGAAAGATGCATGGAGCCCACTCTCTGCCTGTTGCGTGTAGAGAGCAGCCTTCCATTTCCACATGTAAAAATGTATTCTTTTCCGTTTTATTTCTATGAGTGAGCAAGCTGTCATTTTAGCAGGAGCCAGAAAGGTGAATGGTTCTGTGAAACTTTCTATAAAGAATTTATGAAGATGAAGGCTCTGAGGGACCAGGCTGTCTGCACAGAGTCGGGAGGAGCTCAGGAAGGCACAGCCACTTCTCACCAGCTCACCATCTATTTACCTCGGATTTGACCTCCAGCTAAGAACCTCATGCTTGGGGGAAGAGTAAAGGGGCTTTTTCTTTCTCACCTCTAATGTTGTGCTCCCTTTCAGCAAGGGCCGCCCTGCAGGACTGGGCTCTCCTGCTCCACCTTCCGAAGCCCAGGGCTGGCTACGGGAGTCTGAGCTTCTAGGGGTAGTTCGTTTCCGCTCAGAGGCTCCCCTTGAACCTGGGCCGAAATAGGGCAAAATGCACTCTCAGATTCACTGCTTTAAATAAATGCATTTAGCCAAGAAATGTCCCTTCTGCAAACAGATGTTTTGCACTGGAACTAGAGTGCAAAGGGGAGTTTAATTAAAAGCGAACAATTCCCAGGTCCAGCATTGGCATGCTCTGCCAGCCTGGGTCTGGAGGTGAGTTCCCTGCTGCCAGCGTGTAAGGTGGAGGCCGGGGCAGGAAGGTGTCCTTTGAACAGACTCCCGTGGAGCAGATGCTGCATCGCTGTTGGGAAGAGAGCTGAAGGAAGACTCCTCTGACTCTGAAGAATTGCTCACTGCGTCAGTGAGAGTTTCATTACGTGTCAGGTATTGGCATAGGCATGCCGGGTGAGGACGAGGGGACGGGGCTTCTGGCATTCATTCACTCACTCATTCCTCTAGTCAACTCTCACTCGGCCATGCCTGTGACCAGCACTGCGCCCAGAGCACCTTCTCATGGGTTACTTTGCATGGTCGTCATTTTGTCCTGCAAAAGATGTTGAATGTGACCCTTATTTGGAAATAGGGTCTTTGCAGATGATCAAGTTAAAATGAGATTGTTAGGGTGGGTGCTGATCCAATATGGCTGGAGTCCTTATAAAAAGGGGCCTTTTGGATACAGACATACATAGAGAGAGAAGGCTATGTGAAGATAAATGTGGAAATCAGGGTGACGCTTCTACAAGCCAAAGAACACCAAAGATTGCCAGTAAACCACCAGAATCTAGGGGGGAAGCAGAGAGGGGTTTCTCCCTCAGAGCCTCCGAAGGAGTCCTGCCAACATTTTGATCTCGGACTTCCAGCCTGCAGAACTGGGAGAAATATTTCTGTTGTTCTAAACCATCCTGTGTGTGATACTTCACTACAGCCATCCTAGAAAACTGGCACGGCAGTCTGGTGGAGAAGGGCAGAACAAGGACATTTTTGTAAACTGCGCGATGGAGGTGGGCGTGGAGACCTCCAGGATGTCGGGGGGAGGGACTTGTTTGGTGTGAGGACCCTGGGGGTCCTTCCAGGGTTGACGACCTCCAGGCTCTCCCTTAATCTCCGAGAAGGCAGTCCCGTCCAGCAACTGCACCAAGGCCACGGATCAGGACAAGGGATGCTGTGCTCAAGGAGAAGGATGAAACAGGAGGGGGTTATGTAAAGCGCAGTGCAGGCCCTCCACCTCTCTTCCCAACAGTGAAGTGCTGGGGAGGCAGAAAAGTCCCCAGAAACACATGACAAAATGTTCATGAAAGACAGGAATTGACACATCTTACAGTGCTTGGGGGAGGCAATATGTCAGCCTCTCTAACATAACCCACCCCCCAAATACTCTATTTTCACTAGGCCTTTCCAAAGTCATGAGTTACATTCCTTGTTAATTTCATTAATGTCATTCATTTCAGGCTCTCTTAAAAGCAATATGTGCTCTCACTTTTAAAAGACACCAACAATAATAATGATACCTGTAAACGCATCTCGTTCAAAGGGTAGCGTTAGGATTTGTAAGGAGAAGAGCAATGATCTCTCTTTTCTTCTAGGTCCCATGTTCCTCAAAGACAAACAGTGAAATTGGTTTAGTGAGGTTGTGCCCAAAGCTGGCAAACTATATGGAAAGATACTGGTCCAATGCGTCCTGTCTCAGGAAGGTGTCGGAAGTCAAGAAGTCATTCCAGGCCAAAGTCAGGCGTAGAGTCTGTGTCTTCTGCATGTTGGACTATTTTATTAACCATAACATCCCTGTCCAGCCAGACTAGACATTCAAGGTTACACTCAGAATCATGCACGTTCTCCAAGTACAATTGCACGCAGCCGTGCGTCTGTCGTGGTGCTTCAGTTTCAAAGGTTGGGTCGCCATCCGCAGTAGTGGCAGGAATGACTTGCTATCACTGTCAAACTACTGGTCAGTGGGTTTATGTTTCCATGGGTCCCTGGTATGAGTCTCTAGGACCCAGCTGGAATCTGTCAGGCTTAATGTACTCTGTCCTCCCAGCACCTTGGACGGTCGTTCGCTATTCTGTTTTAGTACTCATCTTAATCAGGTTTTCATCATATTTGTTATAAAAATAGCAACTAATAATTATCAAATATGTATTATATGCCAGAAACTCTATGTTTTATATACAATTATTTTTTAAATTGCCATTCACTAATCACATGCCCAGACACCAAGCTGGCATTGGTTAAGAGACCTGGCCCTCCAAAGACAATTCCTCATTTAATCCTTCTGACAAGCTGTGACTAATATCACCCCTGTTTACAGATGAGAAAATTGACTTTGAAAGGAGCTAACTAAACTGCCTAGCCTCATAGCTGAGACTTCAGGCCATCACTGCCTCTTCCACACACAGGCTATGTAACTCTCTTTTTTGTGTGTGTGTGGTACGTGGGCCTCTCACTGTCGCGGCCTCTCCCGTTGCAGAGCACAGGCTCCGGACGCGCAGGCTCAGTGACCATGGCTCACGGGCACAGCCGCTCCGCGGCACGTGGGATCCTCCCGGACTGGGGCACGAACCCGCGTCCCCTGCATCGTCCCAGCCACTGCACCACCAGGGAAGCCCTATGTATCTCTTTTTATATCCTCCTTCTCTTGGACAATGTTGCTCTACAATTGGGTGGCGTTGCTTAAGGCAATGTTACATCCTTTCTGGGTAACTCACTGAATTTCCAAAATGGGATAAAGCAGACCCGGGAGGAAAAGAAGAGAATTGGGTCATAGCCTCAGTCACTGGGAAGTAGGAGGCAGAAGGCCAACGTTATCGGGGATATAAATTAGAAAGCAGTGAAATGGGGTCTCTACTCACTGGCCACCTCTCTGACCCTCTGCTCATGGAGAGCCAAGAATTATAGGGAAAAAAATTCTCATCCACTGTAACAGCTAAAATATAGCACTGGGGTTGATTCCAGAAAACAGCTGCCTGAATAAACGTAGTGGACACACTGCAGGAACCTTCTGTGTGTATCTAATTTCCACACCCTTGTGAATTTCTAGCCAGTCCAAGTTGGCAGCTCAGACATCCAAGTTTTGCTGCGTGCTTGCTATTTAATACCTAGTCTTGTTCCCAGCTGTGTTCTGCAGACCCATAAAAATCAAGCAAAATTCCAATAATGTAGGCAAGGAAAAAGCATTCAGCCCTGCCATGTCCTGGGCATGCATGTTGGAGCCATGGAACAAGAGCTGGAGGACTCAGATTTGACTCTAAGTTTTGCCACTTACTAGCTCAGTGATCTTGGAGAATTGATTTATCTTCTCTGAGCTTCAACTTCTTAATTTACCAAAGGGACAGTTCTACCACCCAGGACCTGGTAAGAATTAAATAGGCAATGTGTGTGAAAGCCAACTTTTGAAGCTTCCATAACATTTTTCCTGCGTACATAGTTTAAAACCTTCCTCTTGGCTTCTTCTTTATTTAGTACATGTTTTTCAAAGCTCTGTGTATACACCTTAGCACTTTATAATGAGCTGTTTACTGAGATCACCTGTTCCTGTTGCTGGCACATGGTCAGGCACTGCAGAGGTAAGTAGGCGTGTGTCCCCCAGAGACACCCTCAGTCTAACACAGGGATGGATGTAATAGTGCAGAGGTCATCAACATCAATGTAGTTGTCGATCCTGAGAGCTGTTATAGATGCAGGAACAGAAATTGGCAAAAACCAAGAGGAAAGGATGAGTCCCTCCACCTGAGAGAGTCTGAGAAGTTGCCTTAGACCAGAAGAAAGTGCTCCGTGAGCTGAGGAGTGAGTGGAAGATGCTAGACTGGCCAATCAACAAAGTCACAAGCCCAGGTCACACCAGGACAAAAAGGTGGAGCACAGAGAAAGGGATGGCCATCTGGGATTTGTCATAGGGAGGTGTATTTGAGTCAAAGTTTGGAGGATGAAAAGGGTTTGTGTTGAGAGGTGGATCACTGCATTTCTCACTGAAGGGTGAAAATAAATGGTCCTTAATGGGTCCGAGGGTGATTGAAGATTTAGATCATAGAGAGTTAGTTAAAGGGCACTAAGGAGCTTGGAATTGCTTCTGGAGAATCTGTTCAGGTTCAAGGGGAGCAAAGGAAAGTAACTTGTGCGTCATGTAGATACCTCAGGCTCTTGGTGGAAGAAGCAATGAAGCTTGGAGATAGTAAAGTCAGTAAGACCAGACAAAAGATGATGGTATTTGACACTATGCCTTTCATTCTTGTTCAATGGATAAATAGATAAAGAAAATGTGGCAATATATATTATGTATGTATATTATATATTTTATATATGCATATAATGTATATATTGTATATATTTTATATATATATATAATGTATATACTTAATGGAATATTATTCAGCTGTAAAAAAGAAGTAAAATCCTGGAGGACATCACGATAAGAGAAATAAACCAGTTAGAGAGAAACGAATCCTTTGTGATCTCATTTATATGTGGAATCTAAAAAGAAAAAGAAAAAGAAAAAAGTTGAACTCAAAGAATCAGATTGTAGAGTGGTGGTGGTTTCCATGGGCTGAGGCGTGAGGAAAATGGGCAGATGTTGGTCTTCTTGTAATCTTTCACTTACAAGATGAAGATGTTCTGGGGACTATAGTTTATAACACTGTTGTATACAGTGCTTGAAATTTGCTAAGAGAGTAGATCTTAAGCATTCTCACCAAAAAAAAAAAAAAAAAGTAACTATGTGAGGTGATGGATTTGTAACTTGGGTGTGGTAATCATTTCACAAATCATCACACTGTTCACTTTAAATATATAAAATTTTATTTGTCAGTTATACATCAATAAAGCTGGGGGAAAAGTAAATTGTGATCTACCACAGAAATTGCATTCTCCTTGCTGGTGATTGGCAAACTGGGGACATGTGACCCAATGCTGACCAATGAAAGGTAAAAGGAACACTTGTTATTTCTGGGAAATATTTTCTCTCTTATTAAAAGTTACACAAAGCAGAGATATCCCTTGCTATGAGTTGAATTCAGTCCTCCAAAAAAAAAAAAAAAAATATGTTGAAGTCCTAACTCCCAGTAGCTCAGAATGTGAGCTTACTTGGAAACAGGGTCATTGCAGATGTAATTAGTTAGGATGAGGCAATTCTGGAGTAGGTTGGACATTTAATCCAATATTTCTGATGTCCTCATAAGAGAGGAGAAGAAATTGAGAGAGAACACTGTAGGAAAACATGGAGACACAGAGAGAAGACCGTCATGTGATGATGGAGGTAGAGGTTGAAGTGATGCAGCTACAAGCCAAGGAACATACAAGAAGATGGCCAGCAAATCCCAGAGACTAGAAGAAATCAAGAAGGGATTCTCTCCTATCAGTTTCAGAGGGAGCATAACTTCCATCCTCCAGAACTATGAGACTCTGTTTTAAAAGTTGATAGTTTGTTATAGCAGCCCTATGAAACTAACACACCCCTCATTGTGGGGTTTGCATCTTTGTAGTGTTGAACTTTGAGGGATGCTGGCCTGGGAACATTTTCCATGTGCTCAGGAAGGTCGAGAGAAAACAGAAGGATCTTTGGCTCCTTAGCTGGGCTGATTTCTCCAGAGTCTCTCTACCATCCATCTCTTCAGAGTGTGATGTAGTATATCACCCTGTCCATTTGAGTTGTGGCTCCTATTATTTACTCGTGAAAACATCCTGTTTCGTCAGGTTGATGCTGACTATTCCAGCAAGGTGTATATCACACTCAAGAGAGGGGCTTCTTAACCTGATACTCTGCAAAGACAACAAAAGCAACTTTTGAGAGTTACCCTCCTCTCATTCTTCATAAGAATTTTATGTGACTCCTCGATGGGCTGATGTACGATGAGTTCAGTGTCACTTTCCATTTCCTTTCCTAAAATAACACATGTTCCCGGGGATCTGTGCCTGTGCCAGGCCACCCTGGCTTCTTCATTGTCTTCTAGTGTGTCCTGTCCCCTCACCTCTGAACTGTACCAAAAAGGGCACGTTTGCTTCAGTGCCTTCATTTATTAAGCCACATTCTCTACTCAACACTTGCTTAAAATGCAGCCCTTAGTAAAGTGCGTTGATTCCATCCCTTGTCCTCTGCAAACAGCCAGCTCTCTGCTTGACTCGTTGACAATGAAGGACCTGGGACAGTGGGCTGAGTGTGTCTCCAAGCTCAATGCCCATGTACCTGCTGTGGCTCCATTCTCTCTGTCTGGGGACAGAGTCCCGAGGTAGCAGGGTAACTGGAAGGGCAGGATAAGCCCCTCTGGAAAGAAAGAAGCATCTCATGCTTGGGGATCTAGTGGAAAATGGACCCACCATTGCACAGGTCCAAAGTACTACATGGGTGACACCAGGGATGTTCTCTTGTGCCAACACCAAATGCACCCCTCCCCACATTTCTGCTGCAACCACTGGAACACAGGAACAACTCAGATATATGGCTACTTCATCCTTTCATGTCCCATATTGCGTGACCTATACATAGCACAGTACAGGGAGACTGTCTCTATTCACTAAATGTGGGCATGGCACCATGTGTCTTGGTAAGGAATTTACATGAGTAACAGAGAGAAAATATTGCCTCAATAGAAAAAGAATGTGGTAGATACTGTTATTATCCAGTTTGCAGATGGAAAGACTGAGGCACAAAGATGCTGAACATTTTAGCCAAGAATACACAGCTGGTATGTGGTTGAACCCTGTGCTCCTACTTCCTGAATATGTATTTTAGGGTACGATCAGAGAATGCAGGGGCAATGGGCAGCAATAGTGATCAAAGGGCAGGGAGGGAAGGAAGCCCCTGCAGACCAGGCACTGAGTTCTGAGAGTGCGGATGAGAGACAGGCTCGGTGGTTCGGTCCAGGATTGTAGGGATTTCTGGACTCTCATGAAGTGGAGACTTGCTTTATTCATAAATTAAAGGGAAGAGAAAACTAAAGTGCTGAGTATTGTAGAGATTCTGGAGGAGTTTGTTGTACCTGCTGAATATAAACGGGATGGAACTAATGTTTTAAATGTCCAGTGTCAGACATCATGCTGGGAGCCTTGGGAGCCCAACCTCATTTCTCTCCACTTACCTTTCTCAGGTAGAGAGAACAGGGCACAGGAGGGTCAACAAGAAGAGTTACCCCAAGTGTAGCAACCTACGTGTCCACGGACAGATGAATGGATAAAGAAGACATGACACATATATACAATGGAATATTAGCCATAAAAAGAAATGAAACCGAGTTATTTGTAGTGAGGTGGATAGACATAGAGACTATCATACAGAGTGAAGTAAGTCAGAAAGAGAAAAACAAATACCATATGCTAATACATATATATGGAATCTAAAAAAAAAAGGTTCTGAAGAACCTAGGAGCAGGACAGGAATAAAGATGAAGATGTAGAGAATAGATTGAGGACACAGGGAAGGGGAAGGGGAAGCTGGGACGAAGTGAGAGAGTGGCATGGACTTATATGCACTACCAAATGTAAAATAGATAGCTCGTGGGAAGCAGCTGCGTAGCACAGGGAGATCAGCTGGGTGCTTTGTGACCACCTAGATGGGTGGGATAAGGAGGGTGGGAGGGAGACACAAGAGGGAGGAGAAATGGGGATATATGTATACGTATAGCTGATTCACTTTGTTATACAGCAGAAACTAACACACCACTGTAAAGCAATTATACTCCAATGAAGATGTTTAAAAAAGAAGAAGAAGAAGAAGAGTTACTCCAACTATAATCGTCAGGAAGGAACAGAGAAAGGGTCAGAACCCAGGATGGCCTGATTCCAGGATGTGACCTGTCCCTGCTCACCCAGTCACCCACCAGGAAAGTGTTTCCCATAGGCCGGGGCTTGCACACAGCTGCCTGTTCATGATTTGGCCTGGACTCTCCCTGTTGAGGGCAGCCTACTCCTAGAAAAAGACTTTGGCTTCCCCTGGGGCGCTCCTAAACCCTGAATCCTTCCTGAGTGCTCCCATTTTCTCTGGAGTGTGGCTACACCCTTCCTGGGAGGATCCAGGTAAACTTAGCATCTAAACAACTGTTCCGGCTCTATGATGTGGGGAAAAGTAAATCTACCTAGTGGAGTCACCAGGGCACCTCCACCGTGTGCTTCCTGCATTGCTCTCTCTGTGTCAGAGAAGTGGAGAGGCAGATGGCTGCATAGAGATTCGCTCTCTTCTTTCCCCCTTATTTGATTTTCCCCTCTTACTTTCTCAACCTCTCTTGCTTTACATTGGCACTCTCTATGTTCTCAATGAAAATGTGATTTCTCTCAGGTTTTCCTCTTCTCAAATTATTTGTTATGTTTAGAAAGTATGCTGAGGACACTGGAGGAGAAAAACACTGTTTGGTAAATATGCTAGACTGCTTGGTAGTTGAATAGGTTGACCAGCTGATCCAACAATAGATAGATGATAGATAGATACATAGATATGGGCAGATATGGGTACATGCATATCTGTCTATCTATCTATCGTCCATCTATCTATCTATCTGTCTGTCTATCTATCATCCAATCTATCTATCTCTCTATCCATCTATCTATCCAATCTGTCATCTAGTGGAATGGGAGATACCTTTATCCTCCAAGCATCTACCCTTGAAAGAAGAGGGAAATTTGAGCTCCCACCTTAGTCGTATGACTCTTCTGCTTCTCCTAGTGCAACCAAGTCAAGCCCTATAATGTGTCTTATCATTGTCAAACTCTCCAGAGAGCACACCTCTCTGGGACCAATGAAAAGATCTACACCAGGTCTTTTATTTTTACTTTTATTTCTTTAAGGCTGAGTTCAGCACTGTTGGTGGCACCAAAAGAAACCACTGCCACTAGTTGAAAAGTTAATTATGGATTGCCCCTTGAAATAAAACATAAGTTTTATTGGAAGTCAAGGGATAAATAAAACCAGCTGGAGGGAGACTGTCATGAAACGGCTGTGACGAAGCCCATGATGTTCTACTTAGAATAAACAGTCCTTTTATTTTATTTTTTTAAAGCCCGGGTCTGCCGAGTAGAAGTCATCATCCCTTTCATGTGGGACAAAAGAGGATTTGGAAAGGGAATTTTCTGAAATCTGTGCATTGAAAATGCAGCTTATGGGAGCCTAAAGAAAATACATTTCGCCTTTTCTTACAGTGGGTTCCTCTTAATTGTGACTTTCATAAACCCCTTCTGCAGCCATCATAACCATTCAATTAACTAACTTCGTTTTTGTATGATGAAAAGAGACTCTCTCATTGAACATACGGCAGTTATTAGACTGTCTCTAAAGTCCTTTTTTAAAGTGATATGAGAGTTTTCTAGATAAAATAAGGTTTTATTTATACAATCCCAAAATATATGTGACTGTGAGAGCTATAAATACATACTCTATAGTAGATGCAAAATCTCATTATAAGTAACACTTTTATTAGCATATCCATTGAGCAAAAGGCCTTATGATGTTAATGTTAACAAAATTAATCTGGAGCTTTTCCATTCAACTAATAATTCCTGAGCTCCACAAATCAGACACTGTGCTAGGTACTGAGTCTATATACATACGTGTGTATGCATGTGTTTGTGTAGGTATGTGTACTTTTTTATTCATTATCATAATTTGCTCATTATTGGGGAAAACTACTTTGTAGCTAAATTAATGCCACAGTAAAACTAAGATTGATTGGAACTTTCTGTGTGCCAGTTCCTATCCTAAGGACTTTATATCTGCTAGCTCACTTCATCCTCACATCAAATCTGAGAGGTAGGTAGTCACCCAGAGATTCTGAGAGCAGAAAGGGAAAGCAAATTGTCTGTGTTTACCTAGATACCATCTGGCTCAGCTGGGGTAGACAGCAAAGCACGTCTAGCAAAACATTCTACATTTGAACTAATAGACATCTATTTAGGTATCAAATTCAGAAATGTAAAAGGCCATTTGTTATATTTTGAAGAACCAAGAAAGCTTTGCTGAAGAGGAAATTCCCAAGCAGGCCTGAGAAGATAAGATTGGACAGAGAAAGAGCCCCCAGTAAGAAGGAATGTAGATTAGAGCAGTCAGAAAGATAGACGTTGGGGTGTTTTTATAAAACCAACAACAACAAAATGACAACCTAAAAACTAAATGAGAGGGGAATGGTAAATAAATTCTTATGTAGTCACAATGGACAGCCGGTCATAAAAAGTTGTATTTCAGAATAATTTGAACACTTGCAAAAATATTTACAATACAGAGTCGAGTGAAAAAAGGAAATGAAAAAAATGTATATTCAATATAATGGCCATAATGTAAATAAACACAAGCACACATGAAAAATTCTAAAAGACAAATAGTATTTTTTTCTTTGTTAGGAGATTATGGGTGATTTGTATTGTCATCTCTTTGTTGTTCTGGAGTCCAAGTATATATATATTTTTCATAATGGCCAGGTATTTACCTTAAAATCTGAAAAAGTCATGAAAATATGAAGATAGCAAACAATGAAGGCACCTTGTATATTTGTCATCCTTTTCCTGGCTTTGATGTGCCAGAATCTATACCATTCAAGAAACCTATAGTACATAGTCAAAGCACAACTTTAGACACAAAGGATAAGCCTCCCTCATAAAATGTGCTTTCCTCAGTGCTCACAATATTCAGGTACTGGTGTCTGGAAATTAAAGCTGTTTTCTGCCCATGGTGTGGGTGGAGGTAACAAGGGGAGATTGTATTGACCACCAACTGTGATGCGTACATAGAGCAAAGCTATGGAGAGGGGTGGCAGGGTTGGGAAATCCCATCAGTTTCCTTGGCTGGTAGGCTAGCAGCATACGATGGTAGTGAAACCAGGTATGGAAGCAGAGGCCTGACCTTGAATTTCAGACCAACATTTGAGCCAGGGGGGTTGTCTGACTGCTGGTGCTCTGTCTCTGTTTCTCTTCCTCTTGGAGATGATTTTCTTATGGCCAGAGATTTGCCCCCAAGTTCCACAGTCTGTTAGAGACAAACTGAACTGGATTATGTTTCTTCTCTGTCTGTACTTTCCACAACCCATTAGTGAAACTTGGCAATTGTTCCCTTCTTTTGTAGCTCTTCTTTTCATTCTTGTCTTGCTATTCAACCATACATGTTCTCCAGGGCAGGTGGCTAATTCTGAGCTCCATTTCTGCACCATTTTAAAAATTTCATGGAACTCTTTTTCCTACTCTACCAGGAATCCCTGAGTAATGAGTGAGAAAAACTTTCCTGAGTCTATTTTTCTAATTAAATAGAAGTTAGGGCATGCAAACGGTCACTATGTATCTGAAACCAACTCTTGCCCAGTTTGGAATGACGACAAAAGGAATCTTCTCCAATACCTGGAAAGACCCAATATAACTGAATTTAGTTTGAAGAAGCATTCACAGCACATGGTAATTTAAATTTCAGCTTCCTATTCAAAACTCACTAGAGGATTTTTTTTTTTTTTTTTTTTTTTTTTTTACTGTTTTACAAGTGTAGGGTTTTGAACTAAAGTTATAATGTCAACAGTAAATAAAGGATGAATCTTAACCTGGGAGGGAGAATGTGCCTCTGATCAGAATTTGTGCAAGAAAAGATGTATAACAACAAATTCAATATTTTATGACCTTTTATTTTCATAATAATTTTTAATTTATATGAATTCTAAATTATATTAATCATGATAGTGACAATTTATTTGGGGTGACAATATTACACTTATTGGACATTTTAAAATAGCAATCAACATGAGCAAGGTGGAGAAAACGACACTGTTTTATGCCTGTATTCCGTGTTATAATTCTCAGAGCACTTCTGTTTTGTAAAGTAAATGTTTCCTCCAATTAAAATGTGAGAAGGTATGAAATTCTTATTAGATTCATATTAAACAAAGGGAACATGGGTTATAAAAAATTAGGAAAAATAGTGAATTTAAATAGTTTAGAGAATTTAGATAATTCAATCATTTCTAAGATTTGCCTTTTCATAGTTCATTCATCCATCCATCCATCTGTCCATCCATCCATTTATCCAGTCTTTTATTGCAATGCCTATGTATCTGTGTATTTTTCTCTGTATACATAACTATATGAGTATATGATTTTGAGTATGCATATATAAAAATACCAGTATATTTTAACAGACAAGCAAGGTCCCTGCCCTCATGGAGCATGGCCTGATGATCCAGTGGTGGGACAATTTTAAACGGACTTGAATGTGAATGTCCATAGTGATCCCGTGTCTTCTTTTAATACTGCCGACCTGGGGGCATATCCTCAACCTGAAAAAGCTATAATCCTGGGAGGGTCCCCTGGGGAATTAAATATAGGAGAGAAGGTCAGTTCGATGTGGATGACTAGGTAAGGAGGAGAAGATCTCGGAGGTGAGGACTCTGAAGTTCACTGGGATTAGAACATCCTTCTTATATTCAAGACATATATTCATGTAGCCCTTGGATAAGGTAGAAAACAGAGTCTGAGAAGGGTAGACCGAACTGTATGACTTCTACAATTAAAGATTTCCTGGACCAGGGGTGGCAAACTGTGGCCCTTGGACTAAATCTGGCCATCAATCTGTCTGTGTAAGTTAATGCTTTATTGGAACCCAGCCACTCCCATTTGCTTATATATTCTCTATGGTTGCTTTCCTACGTGCAAGAGATACCTCTGGCCTTGAAAGCTGGCAAGATTTACTATCCGGACCTTTATGGAAAAGTTTGCCAAGCCCTGAGGAGAGACAGTTGCCCAGGTAGGAATCTCAGCTAGGTAGCACCTTTATGTGTCAAGTTCTGAAAGGACGCTAAACCTGGTTAGTGTGCCAAATAAATAAAATATTATAGACCTTCCCAGTCAAAGGAACAGAGTACAAGGAAGAAAGAAAAACAATAATAAAAGGTAATCCCATCGGATTCATTGTTTCAGCCCTGAAGCAAGGCGGGTGCATCTGAAGAGTCTTTTCCTTTGGGGACAGTAATCCCCCCACTGGGGCCGACAAGCCAACTGGGACACGAGGACTGAGGACACAGGCAGGAGAGGGGCTGCAGGAACACACAGTCTCAGCCTCCCCAGGTCAACGCCAGGAGGGAGGCCACAGCTCTCTGAAGACTGGCCTTCATTCATCAGGGCTTTTTGGGCTCCCCAAATCTCACAACTAATGTGGGAGCGCTTCTCTGTTAAAGCATGATTTGTAATTGAAATATGATCAATGCATTATTAATGCCAGGAGCCATTCTGGGTCAATTTTATTTACTCTTGTGCAGTCTAAAGATTCACACAAGAGTAAGGAAAAGGAAACAGAAGGACAGGGGAATCATGGAAAGAAAAAAGGAAAAAAAAAAAAAGGGAAGTGGACAGAAAGAGAAAAAGTGGGAAAGAAAAGAGAGGCTTGCTTTTTTTTTTTTTTTTTTTTTTTGATGTGTTTGCCTTCACAACTTCGAAGTTCTCGCTAATTCCATCTGTCCACAACAGAGCCATCGACGGCGAGAAAAAGCATTTCCATATGTGCAAATTAGCATCCAGCCTCCCTTAATCTGTGCCATGGTCCTCTGAAGTAGATGGTGAGCTTGCCTGCCAAACCCACTAATGGCATCCGAATAGAGGCCTGATTGGCTGGAGCCGCTGTTCTCCCTCCAACTCTGAGCCGGCCCTTCTCTCCTCTGTATTTTCCACTCTGTTCTCAGGGTGTCACTTTGCTCATCTTCCAGTGAACACATGGCCCCAGCAGCGCCGCTCCCTTAATGAAGGCCCATTTCCCTCCAGACCCACCAATCTCCCTCCTAATGAGAGAAGACCCTTGTAGGGTGACATTGCAGTCGCCAGCCCTGTGGCAGATCACACACCCAGTCTGCCTGTCAAGGCTGTGCAAGGTGCAGCTGGCTAACTTCTCAGATCCTGTTCCGGAGTCACAGGGAGTTGGGCAAGCCCTGCCCCAGTGACCCAGACTGGCATCCACAGGCAGTCACAGCCCCCATCCCTTGCTCTCTTTTTGTCTCACTCTGAGTCTGTTTCCTCCCCCTGCTTCCATCTTGCTCCTAACCTGGCACTTTTTTTCCTGCATCCAAGTCATCAAGGTCCATTTATGGAATTCGTATGCAATGAAAGGAAACAGCAGAAAATGGACCTGGGTCCATTTCTAACAAAGCATATATTCTTGTAGAAACAGTAGCTTGAGAACAAGTCAGTAGGAGCTTTGGGGGCACCTTACAAAGCAGCTGTGTAAGGAGCTTGAGGGGTGTCCGCACCCCAACCCAACTCAATGTATGATTTTGGTTTCCTAGGTTTCAGCCTTGGTATTTCTGCAACATTTTTGCTTGAGCTCATTCTCTCACCGCCCATCCCCCCCCCCCCCCCCCGCCTCCCCGTCATGATCTCCTTGGGTGGCTGGCGTCTCCTTTCCCAGCTCAGATCGCCTATCCCTGGCACTGTCTTCCTTATAGGGTCCAAGCGAAACGCTCCCATGCCTGGATGCTTGTTTTTCTAGAAACCTCTTTGGAAACCTCCACTTTTTCATCTCCTATGGAGCCCACGGGGTAGCCAGAGAAATTGGAAGGGATGGACACTTAAAGTCACAGAGCTTGACAACATCCTCCCCACCCACCCCGGTCAGATTTTCCATCCACCTGTTGGGACTTCTCACACTGCTGATGGAATTTTTGCCATTGCTGTTCTTTGTTGTTGTTCTAAAAATGAACGGCCAAGGACACACCAGGGAGGGAAGTAAGACATCCCTCTCACCTTTTTTCTGTGCCCTTTTCATTACCTCTAGATACCAACATGTGAGAATCAAGACCAATATAAATGAGTAGATACAACATTGGTCATCGCAAATGCCTCTTGGTGAAGAAGAAGGGGGTCTCAAGTGATCAGGGAGACACTCACTCACCCACCAGGAGGGTGATGCTGTGTGCATTCAGGTCTCCTGGTTCAGAAACCCTGGGACTACACTTCATCTGTCTTTCTGGAAGCTCCTACCTTGTCCTAAGGCTGTCATCAGCCTCCCCTGGATCTCCAGATGACAGATGAGCCGCCATGCTCTGATTCATATCCTCCAGGTTACAAGGGACCATGGTCCCTCCCTCTACCCATGTTCCTACTCATTGACCCTCCCTCACCCTCTTTCTGCATGGCCCCAGATTCCCTCCTAGCTGTGGGGAAATTCAGAGAACAATCCAGAAAATTCCAGAATGTGCAGGCTGATAATGGGAGGGATAGGGTGTAGAGAGCACACTGTCTTCCTTTCTGACCTCTTATTTTCCAGAAGGGAAGGGGAATTCCCAAAGAGATCGATGAAATGAGACAAGCACTTTCCCTCAGGGAGGCCTTGGGCAAAAACCACATCACTCTTCAGTGTATCCACATCTGCTCTCAAAGACCCCAAGGACAGACTGGGAAGAAAGAACAGAGAATGTGGGTGCAGGACAGCAGCCCTCAGATCCAGGGATGGCTGCCATGGAGAAGAATGGTTACACTTATTCCATGCGTCCTGAGAGCAAGTGCTAGTAAGGTGGATGGGGAATTGTAGGGAGATAAATAACAGGGCTTGAGTTAAAGAATTAGTCCCTGACCCTCAGACCTGTCAAAATATGAAACCAGTGGCCTTGGTGTGAGTTTCAAATAATTACTGCTGCTAACAATGGAAATTACGTGATAATTGCCATTTGCGAAGTGCTTTATAGACCACTGAGCCCATTTCACACAATGTGATGTGTACCTTGATCCTGACACCATACCCATTGGGCAAGTATGAGCTTCACGCACCTTTGACAAATGAGGAAACTGAGGCTCCCAGGGTTTAGTGAATGGTGTAAGCTCTCCCGGCTAATAATGAGCAAAGCCAGAGCTGGCTGGACCTCCTCCTGCCTTTGAGCTCCAAATTAGTCATTATCATGAACACTTTATCACCGATGGGCTCAGGAACACAGTGGACAGTGCCGAGATGATGTTGTACGAGACTCCAGCTTTGTGGGGGTGCCCACATTGGAGCAAGAGAATGTTCCTCCAGAAGGCTAAAAGCCAGGGGTTCTGCAGGTGAACCAATGGTCTGTGATCACACAGCAGGCTCTCAGAGAAGCTGGGGTGATAGATACTCGTGACTTCCAACATATGACCTTTTCTGTATTACATCCAGGAATGCTGCATGGCATTCGTTTTGTCTGAAGTGTCCCTTGCTCTTCTACTTTCTAGGATTCTTAATAAATAGTAACTGAATATAGACACATAAATGTGGGAGAAGATCCTAAACTCAAATCAACTACCATCTTCTCAATGTCTTATTTGCAGGTGCCCACAAAATCCCTGCACATCGCAATTCTCAAGCTGGTCTGTAATTTGTATTACCTTTCCTGTATTTTTAATTAGAATATGGATTCTTCGAAGGCAGGACCTAGGTCTTCTGTATCTTAAACAGCTCTGTCCCTGGCACAATGTAGATGGCTAAATTTGAATGAATAAATGAATCATGTATATGCCGAGATTATTAGAAACTGATTGCCTTAGGATATCCACATTTTTCTCCCCCATGTGCCCATAAGACTTGGGCTCCTGGTCCAAGGAAGGTAACCGCACCTGACTGCCTGGGCCACTCAGATCGGAGAAAGTCCCCCTTGTTGCTAATCCTGACTTGCCTGGTGGTGCCAGAAATAAAACCACAGCCTCTTGAGCATAGCAGACTCCATATGCTAGCCCCCTAGTCTGCTAAATCACCAGCCAGCCTAAATTTGAAACATTTCTAAAGTGTTATACAATGTTGCAATAATGTTTTTACAAAACAAAGACTGAGTTACTGGAAGCCATTTTTGACCAATCAGCATCTTATTGGAAAAGGAGCCCTGATGGTACCATTGGTGACACAGTGGAAAAATATATATGTATATATGTATCCCAGTCAAGGCTCAGCCAGGAAACATCGCTTTCTAAGTGGGGAAGAGGTGACCAAGGAGCTGTGGTTGAAGTAGAACTGGGAAGGAGCCAAAGAATGGGGGTGGAAAATGGTTAAAAGTGAAGAATGTCAATCAAGGAAGACTCCACTCTTGGGTCCTGGGTAGATATTAAGATAAGATGGTAGATAAGACTTAGGCACAGAGCTAGGGAAATGGAGATCTTAGTTCACACTAGAACTTCATTCACATGGGGATAAGTCCTCTTAACAGTGCTTCATGTTCTTAGACTGTATTAACAGTGGTCATGTCTCAGGAAAGGGACGTGACAGTTTTGCTCTAGTCTGTGCCCGTTAGAGCACACTTGGCATTTTTTATTTAATTCTGAATGCTGAGCTTCACAGAGCATGTGCAGGGGAGACTCCTCAGGGAGGAGTGATGGAGATGCAGACAGCATGAAACATCAGGGCATGTAAAGAAAAGCATAAAGAATATTAAAGTCAACTTAATTATCTTCAAATAGCTACAGTACTGTAATAGGGGACCTGAATTTTGTTATCCCCAAATTCTTATTCATGGAGATTTCAATTCAGGCTTCCATTATATTTTTATTTATTTTTTTAAAAAATATTTTATTTATTTATTTATTTTTTGTGGGATGCGGGCCTCTCGCTGTTGTGGCCTCTCCCGTTGCGGAGCACAGGCTCCAGACGCGCAGGCTAAGCGGCCACGGCTCACGGGCCCAGCCGCTCCGCGGCATGTGGGATCTTCCCGGACCGGGGCACGAACCCGTGTCCCCTGCATCGGCAGGCAGACTCTAAACCACTGCGCCACCAGGGAAGCCCTCCATTATATTTTTAAATAAATTACATTTTATAGTCAATACTACAAAGAAGATATATGGAAACCAGGCTTGTGTGTGTGTGTATGTACACACACCCATGCACATGAGGTTTTTAATTATTTTCATACAAATGAGAATATATTATGATATCCATATCAGTGGTGTGTGTGTGTCTGTGTGAATATGTATGTATACACACATATACACATGTATCAATATTTATGTCTGAACGTATGAAATATATATGATACATATGTGTACCTACAGAGAGATATATGAAGAACTAACCATATGAAGAGCTAAACTTCATTTCTTCATTCTTTTTAAGAACTATAATTCCACTGTGTGTGCATGTGTGTTTATGTCTGCATGTAACAAAATTTGCTTAAGCAACTTTCTATTAATATTTAGGGCACTTATATTTTGATTCTACAAAAACTATCTCAGCAATTATCTTTACACATTTTTCTTCATACACACTTGCCATAAAGTGTCTGTGGCTGTTTATTCTCACAGCACTCACTGCCTGGCCTCCCTCTAGTGGGGTAGTTGTCACTCCCAACAGTAGTGAAATACTACACAGAGCTGCCTCTTCTCAGCCCACGCTTTGTTTTATTAGACTCTTTGATCTTTGCCAATCTGATAGATGAAAACTAATATCTCACAATAGTTGTAATTTGCATTTCTCTTATCTTCAGTAAAGTTTGCATATTTTCATAGGCTTAAAAGCCATGTGTATTTCCTTTTCTATAAAGGACCTGTTCTTGTCTTTTGTCATCTCTTTCCCCTAAACTCATTAGAATTCCTTAGATGACTAAGTTCCAAAGAAATGAACCAAACCTCTTGGTCCCATCTTTTAGATCATGAAATCGTCAGGAAAGTGTACACATGTGACACAGTTCATACCTCCTCTTTGTTCTGTGGACGCGGGGGACACGCACAGGCAGGGATCATGGCTTGTCATCTTGTTTCCACACCAGATTTGAGCTGGGACTTGAAGGAGCCATGGCCGCTCTGGGCCTTCACCTCCCGCTGGGTTGTGAATGCAATCGACAGGAGCAGTGCTGGTCCTTCATAGCAGTGGGGAGACGCCAAGGAGAGGATGAGTGAGAAAGCCCTTCCACACTCTAAAGCCCAGGGTATGTGTCTGGGCTCGTGTAAGACGGGCAGATGGAGATGTTTCACTTATTTCCATCTTTTCTGGACTCATCAGTTGTCTCCCAGATGTTCAACAACAAAGGCCAAGGATAAGGCAAAGACCTTGAATAAAGGATGCCAGCGGGATGACTGCTTAGACTGACCCCATTGCTAAGAGGTTCTCCTCTCAGACCTGGTGGCTCTGTGGGTGGGATAGTGATCCAGGCCCCTTGAATCTCCCTCACTCTACCCAATGCCTGACCTGAACCTTGACTTCCACCCCTCAGAACATGAGCTGCCTAGGACCACCATTCAAAAGCCACCAACTCCAAGCCATCAGAGGACTTTCAGCACCCGAATCCCCAATTCTCAGTGGGCTGAGGTGGGTTCTGAGCAGAGCAGCCAACTGTGGCCCGAGTCTAAATCTTCCTTCCAGCTTTCCCCGTTTCAGGACTTATGAATTATTAACGAGCCCTCTGTTTGTAATGCTGGGCTCTCTGCTTCCTCCAAATTAAATTACCGAGGGATATATTTGATTATAAACATACTTAGTAAATGTTTTCATTGTTGCTTTCTGTAGCTTTCTTTGTACTAAAGTGTTATAATGTCAAAAAGTCAACCACAAACATCTACAGCATGCCGTGGAAAACCACTTAAAGCAAACGTTGGGCAAATTAAGTAATCAGAAATGAAAACCACTTTAGGACAATAGTGAATATAATTTGTCATCTCTCGAATAAAATGGGGGGGGGACACTTCTTCCAGCAGCTGAGCATTTCTGGAAAGAGAGCTGAAATTTTCATATGAAATCTGAGTCAGTGTCCAGAGTGTCCCCTCTCTGTAGTGATGTGACCTTGACTAAGGCAAAGTTTCTCTGTACCTCTCTTTCCTCATCTGCAAATTGGGTTGGCTCTCCTACCTATTCCATCAAATCTTCAAGAAAAGCAGTGTTATCAGCTGTAAATGATCTTCAGATGTGAATGCTAATTACTGTTTTACCAAAAGTCAGCTACAAAATCTGGACAGATGCAGTTGAACAAGCAGTTGGTAAGCAATGACTGTGCGTTCGGGGCTCCAAAGATTCAATGGGTGTGCATCACGTGGACCCAGTCCTTCAGAAGTTATGGTCTCATAGAGGAGCAGACACACAAAACTGTAGCTGGGGTTCAACTGGGAAAGTCTAGCCCTGTAGTACAAATCAACCATTCTAGGCAGAGAAGATGGTGTTATGTTAATTATCCAGGGGAAGTGAGGGGACAGAGGCCCATGTGTAGATTTGATGGCAAAGAGAAGTTGGACCAGAAAGGTGGTAAGGATGCCCTGGGTGGACAAAGCAGGGACTAGACTTGCAGGGAGGGGAGAAGTATGTGCACAGACCCAGGAGTCTAAGACAGCCCTGAGCTGAAGACCAGCACCCCATTCGTGTTTAAGGGTGGTGTGGAGAGAATAGAACTGGGCAAAATTGTCTGGGGCAGATGTAAGCGTCTTGAATGCCATCTTAAAGTCTGGTTTCTCTTCTGTAGCTCATGGCAACCGCTAGGGTATTTAATTAACAGATCATCATCACAACTCTACCTTTCAGAAAGATAACTCGACAACTAAGAGCAATGAAATGGAAAGAGAATGGGTTCAGAATTGACAGAGACCTAAGTTTAACTTCTTAGCAGTTCTGTGACCTGAATGGAGAACTGAACCACTCTGCATCTGACTTTCTTCATCTGTGAGAAAATCATGCCACCTCCCTGAGTTGTGGTGAGAATAGACGAGACCATATGAGTAACATTTCTAGCCTGTGCCTCACAGAGAAATAGGCGACTATTGGTTTTTGTCTTCCTTTGCCTGTGGAAATTCTGATCTTCTGTTCCCCAATAAACATAGGAGAAAAAACTTACGAACCCCACAGGAAAATGGTGAGCCTGTGAGACTGCGCAGATATCACATTTACCCCTGCCCAGCCTTGGTTTCCCCAGACATAAAATGAGAGGTTCAGAGTACATTCATCTGAAGGCCCCATCCAGCTTTTAACTGCATCTCATGATAGCAAATGGACCATGTAGGAGGCAGAGTGTGTTTAAGGGATCAGAGTCCAGGGGCCCTTCTAAGACCATAGCATGACAAATGGCATTTAATACAGGCTACAAAGGCACCAGATGCAGATTTTAATGAAAAGAAAATGGTGTCACCATATCATCACAGATTAACTCCATCTATCTGCACAGCCTGGAGTGCTGAAGTCATAGTTTGAAATTCAGTGACACTTATGGTTAACATATGCTGTTTTAGTCATGTTTTTTTCTTCATCAAACATTTAATGAGCACCTACTAATGCCAAGAACCATCCTAATTCCTGAGGATACGGAGATGAAAGAGGTTGTCTTTTAATGAAGTTAACTGTTCTCCCCAACCTCATCAGAGCCCCCGGAGGGTGTTGGTGGTATTGTGTCAGCCTCTGCTGATATCGTACCAGCTTGGTGCCTGTTGGACATGAGGAAATCAATAGCATCCTTGTTGATGATGGGGATGGAGAGGGTGCTGGTGGTGGTAGTGATAGGGCTGGTGGTGGTACTAGTATGAGTGTTATCATTGCTGCTGCTGCGGGCGGTTGAGGTGATGCTAGTTTGGGTGGTCATGGTGGTTGTGGTGTAACACTGGTACTGGTGTTAGTGGTCGGGTTGCTGGTTGCGTTGATGATGGAAGTTTTCACTTGAAGAATTATTTTGTGTTCTTACTGTTATTGAAGCCAGTGTTTTCTAAATAATTGTGTTTTCACAGAGGGACACATGTTGGTTGTAAAATAAGATACTGGCCGAGAGAAAAAGATGGAAACCACCCATAATTACACTCCCAACATTTTGGTTGTGTGATTACAATATAATACCATTACAAAGCTTTCTTTTTTTGGGGGGGTGGGGCTGTGCCTCATGGCTTGCAGGATCTGAGTTCCCCGACCAGGGATTGAACCCAGGACCTCAGCAGTGAGAGTGTGGAGTCCTAACTAGGGTACTGCCAGGGAAGCTTTTGATACACACACTTTTAAATGTGCACATGCATTTTAGAGAGAACATATTGTTTTATAACCTGTTTTTGTTTTAATTCCATCAAAACCATTTCATTTCGAGAAAACAAAAACATAAATCACAGACAGCATTCCTTTATGGTAAATAATGTCTACACCTATTCTTTTTTTTTTTTTTTTTTTTTGTGGTACGCGGGCCTCTTACTGTTGTGGCCTCTCCCGTTGCGGAGTGCAGTCTCTGGACGCGCAGGCTCAGAGGCCATTGCTCACGGGCCCAGCCATCCGCGGCATGTGGGATCTTCCCGGACCGGGGGACGAACCCGTGTCCCCCGCATCGGCAGGCGGGCTCTCAACCACTGCGCCACCAGAGAAGCCCTACACCTATTCTTAAAGACATTATATTATTCCATTGCTGGAAACTATCATTCTTTACTCAACCTGTTCTTGAGCATCTTCTTTCTAAGAGTGATGTGTATGGATTTGAGAAGGGAAGGACCAAGGCTCAAAATCAAAGTCCACTTAAAGGTGGGTGGCATTGGAGCAGGTTCCTTTATCTGGCATGGTCTCAACTGTCCTCTTCTGTAAGATGGGGGTAAGAATGCCTATCTCCAATGGCATTTTGAGGTTTAGATATAATGTTTATATAAAATTTCAAGCCCACTGACTCAGACATAGATATAGCAGATACTCAGATAGCTTTTTCCACTCATTTCTCACCACTCACTGGGTCACTTTTGCTTCTGGTTTGCCCCTTTAGAAAATTGTGGGAGTTGTTAATAGAAGGAGGTTCATCTTCCAACCCAAGAAAGGAGACAACAGTGGACAAAGAAGATCTATCCTCTTGCTCTCTCTGTCTATTGCTCTTTCTATCTCTGTCTCTCTCTGTCTCTCTGTCTCTGTCTCTGCCTTCCCCGCTCCCTTGATGCTGTGTCTTGCATAGCTGTGTGGACCAGAGTACCATTTCTCTCTGCCACCAGAGATGTGGAAGCAGTGAGAAGAGGGGAGGGAGTGTCCATTACTGAGATCATAGGAAAAGGGTAGATGTCTTTCTGGCTCACCTGGTGTGATGAATTGGAACTCAGAATGCATTTTGTCCTTTTCCCCAAAGAAACCACATTGGAAGTGATAGCTAGGTTCACAGGTTAGCCCTCTAAATCTGCTTCTATTCATAAAATCCCTGAATTACAATGTAAACAAGACTGTTTAATCTAACAAGTGCTGAAGCCAGGTTAATTAAACAACAAAAACAAAAACAAAATACTTTTTACCCCTACAGGTGATAACAATGCTGAGGCTACACATCACAACAGACAAATTGCCCTGGTGAGAGAGGAACCTGAATATAAGGGTGACTTTATGGTATGGAAGCTTCCAAGATACAATTGCATCCAATAATGGTTTTAAATGACCAGGGGATAATCCAGGCATGTTTGAGGAGAAACAATTTTCAGGCATGTACAAAAGCACTGAGCAAGGAAGACAAGAATGTTTCCTGAGATGAGAGCAGCATGAGGATGGAAACACGGGTCTCTCTTGGTTGTGGGGTGAGTAATGAGGAGGGTTATGTACCATGAGGCAGGTCACAGGAGTCTTTGGATTCCATGCAAGAGATCTGGACATTTTATTCCAGAAGTGTGTTTTAAGAAGACTGTCTGCAGGCCAATTGTACCTTAAAGAGATCTCTTAACATGCAGCTCCCTAGACCTTCCAAGTCAATCCCTCTGTGATAGTGTGAAGACATTGCATTTTCAAGCTGCCACACTTCTCGTGCACAGTAAGATGGGCGGACCCACCTTCTGAATAACAGTGAGCCTTCAGAGGCCATTGGACAGTGGAATCGCAAAGTTGATGGTAATTTACAGTAATTCAGCTAAAACGCATTTACAGCGCAGAACAACCTTTCAAGAATCTTCCCAAACTATACATGGAGCACAGTCTTGGGGTTAACATCTGAGTTTAAACAACCTTTACTTCTTATGCCAAGCTACTAAACTAAGAATTATAATTTCTCTCTTACAAAGGCAGAAACCTGGGTCAAGGTAGCACAATCTGATCAAGGCTAAAGCCTCATAAGGAAAAGAGGGAGAGTCCAGGTGAAACTGAGCAGGAGCCCAGTGAGGCTCCTGGGCATGGATGCCTTTCTGTGTAGGAAATAGACTTCAGCCTCCATGATCTTCCCTGAGCCCCAAAGTGCAGGTTCAAATAGTTGCTAATCAGAAAAGGGAGGGAGTGCAGAGACAAGGGAGGAGCAGTCAAGAAACAATAGTGCAGCCTTGGGGCAGGGTCCTGGTTCCACCTCAAAGGATATACATAACAATATCTTTGAGCTCTTCTTCAGAACCAAAACCTCCACCAAATGGAAGATGTTAACTACTTGATGAAGCATTCTTTATTCCAGAGAGAAGGTCATAGTTTGTAGAGAACCACAGAAGCTCATTAGGAGACCAGTGAGGCCAGATTAAAGGAGTGCAGATCCTGCACACACCCTGATCCTTATCAGCAACAGTGCCCTCGAACCGTTGCTATAAAACTCCTCACCAAATCCCCTCCCCACCCCACCACCCCAGGGTTGGGACATACAGTTTTGAGGGCACTAGCCCACTGTGTCCCCCTTTGCCTGGAGAAACAATAAAGCTGTACTTTTCTACTTCATCCAAAACTCTGTTTCCAAGATTCAATTCAGCACTGGTGCACAGAGCTTTGGCATCACAGGGGCCAGTGGTCTATGCTTTCCTCATGTAGTAGTACCCTTTGGTAGGACTGGTCTGGATGTCCAACCAAAGCCATTTTGTGAATTGAGGAAAATTGAGGTGAGTTGACTTGCAAAAGTCATACAGTAAGTCATCTGCAGACTCAGAATGAAGCCTCATGTCCTTCTACTCACTGGCCTCTGTTCCTCCATTCTCTTTGACTGCCTGTCTTGAGTCTTCCCTTGACTCTCCTGCCTCTTACCACTGCCTTCTGGCTGAGTGGCAACATTCCTGGTGACAAGCAGAAACTAATCACTGTTGGTCCCTCCTCATCATCTCAGACAGCAGGAAAAAGAACCACGGACTGTACATCCCTGTCATTTTTCTCTAGCATTTTGGGTGTCGGGATGAGAGAAGATTCATTGACCAGATTTCTATAAATGGACATGGTTAACTATAATCCCCATGTATGCTTGTAAAATGTGTCACTTAAAGATGTTTTCATTGGCACTTGGAAATCTGAAATCAAAACCAAGAAACAGTTTAATTCAATTACAAGTAGAGAAAGTTAAAAAAAAAAAAAACTGAACAAAAGCTGGCTTCTTCTAAGCATCCAAATGAAGAAGGAAAGAAACATAATGATTATGTGGCTTCATCAAAACCATGAGGGGTTTTTCACCCCAGTGCCATTCAACTTCTGCTTCTGACGTGTGAGAATCCACCTTCTCAACTATTCAGTAAATAATGCATGTTTTCAATTTGGTTGAACATGCCCATTCGGCATCTACAACCTATCAGACTCTCAGGGAAACATGATGCATTTTAATAAACCCAATATTTAGCTAAATACAGCAAAATCCCATAATAACATTTTTCCAGAGGGTGGGAAATGAGACTACATTAAGCGGGAAATATCATATGTGTGACCACCCAACCATGTCTTGAAAAGGTAAATGCTACATGCGGGAAAAGATTATAAGTGTGATAAATGAACTTGGACGCCTACATGGGGGAGTCCTTTAGAGGAGGAGAAGGGGA
Source organism: Kogia breviceps (assembly GCF_026419965.1). NCBI lineage: Eukaryota > Metazoa > Chordata > Mammalia > Artiodactyla > Physeteridae > Kogia > Kogia breviceps. The sequence continues at coordinate 6,736,477 of NC_081312.1, read as the reverse complement.
CTTTCATGTGTGGGAGAGGAGGGCAGTGAAGGGAGGGTGCCAAACAGTGGCTCTCCACATGCCTGTGATGGTTCCAACCATCCTGTTGGCTCCAAGTGACATTCAAGGCTCTTGGGAGTGAGTGTTGGAATAAGGCCTGGGACCCTGTCTAGCCTGCCATTTCTCAAGCCTTGTCCCTTTGGACAAACAATTTGAGATCCTTGGGCCTCCTCTGATGCAAAAGTAAAGGGATTTAAAATACTCCAGTTTCTGGAAACGGGACCACCAGTTAGGATCCTCTTCAAATACCCCCCAACCCGGAAATAGGGTGATCTTCCATTTGCTGAAAATAGCCCCATGTAAACAGTAAAATGCACTTGTGAGAAAGTTCACTTTATTCTTCCCTCCAGAGGCAGTGAGTGTTCAAGTATTATTATCTAAATGTGCAGTACAGTATTTGCTAGGCAGCATAGGAAGTCACAGATCAGCTGTCACAGTTGAAAGGGAAGGTGGTCCAAAAATGTGGCTGCTAGAAAGACTGTCCAGGCACGGGTATGAAGACACAGACAAGGTCTATGAACTTGGCTGCAGGCTCACACTGGCTGGCCATGGCAGTAGACCTCTAAGACTATAGGTCTTTCGGTCCTGTTCCCCACGTCCCAGAGGAACTTGCCACCCAACCATCTTGGAGTTAACTGATGCTGCCACCAGAACACACCATACCTCATGCCTCCGGTCCGTGTGTCCTTTTTGCTTTCATGCTGATAAACATTTGGTAGGTCCATTCAGGCTGAGACTAAGACTCACTTTCACTGACACAGCTCCTGGTACCCACTGTGCACGGGAGGAAAAACAACCCCCCTCCCTGGAATCATCAGAGGCTGCTGATATTTACCAAAAGAAACCATAAACTGTTGAGTGGCCAAAAGGGCTTAGCACAATTCTCCATGCTTCCATGACATTCTACCAGTTCCCACCTCTGAGTCTCATCTCTGATCCACATCCCTGGCTCAGTAAAGACTAAATGAAGTTCTGGATCCCTTGGTTTCTCATTCAGGACTTTTGTTTCCACAGGCAGCATCTGTTACTCTCCCATCTTAAAGGATGCCCATTGCTATGGAAAGAGACTAATTTTCCAAGTCCATTTTTGAACGTACTAGCCATCTGTATATCGGGGTAATAAGTCCTAACACAGAGAGCTACAGGCTGAGCAACTGAGTCTCAAAAAATGACTGAATTTCGGTGGACCTGGGGGTCATCCTGGGACTTGGTATAATTCAGGATTCTCAACCAGGGGCAACTCTGGGTGCATTTGGCAATGTCTAGAGACAGTTGTGTTGCCAGAACTGTCTCTGGCAGTTCTGGTGGAGGGGGGAGGGGTGCTACTGTCATTTAGTGGGTGGAGGCCAAGGATGCTGCTAAACATCCTATAATACCCAGACCAGCCCCCTTATGACCAAAAATGTATCTAGCCTCAAATGTTCATATTGCCAAGATTGAGAAACCCAAGTCTAAATGGCATCTTTTCTCAAAGGCTTAAAACTATTTTATCACTTAAAAAAAGCAAAGAATTCATACAAAAATGCTTTTTCTCACTCTGTATGTTCCACGTTCTCTATAAGAGGTGTATATATATATATATATGTATATACTGTAATTATATGTATTTTATGTTACAAATATATACTTTATAGTATAAATATATATTTGTTATAAAATATATAATTGATGACATGTAATATAATTATTATAATTATCAATGTAATTATGCATTATAACATAATTTTATAAATAATAATGCAATGATACCATGATATATGATTACATATGCAGCAAAATGGAGTAAGAAAATAGCCTCTTGCAAACTGAAGAGTAATACAAGCAGGTTATACCTGGAGGGAAAAGTAAGCATCCCTCCCGTTTGCCATGATTATCCAATCACCTGCAGGAAAAATTCCTGGGCTTTGTGCCAGTTCCTGGACCCCACCCCAGACCTGCTGAGTTGAGCCACTGGGGCTGGAAATCAAGATTCTGCAGAAATTCTTCAGGAGATCATTATGCAGAGCAAAGTTTGAGAATCACAGCACCAGCCCAGCTTCAAGTTTAAAGAAATAACAACTATAATAAGTGCAGTTGATGTCAGACTGAGCTCTGAGCAATGGGCATGAAAGGCACAATAATGATTCAATGCACAAACATTGGAAATTAGGGTTTTCTCCATTCACCAAGACAAAGCAGTATGTCCTAAACATTCCAACAAGGACTCTCACCCATGCTTCTGCCTCTCCTTTGCCACAGGGCTTTCTGTCTGAAGGACAGTGAGAGATTATTCCATACTTCACCAAACTATGCTCACCATTTTCTGAGAATGGGACAGCCAGTTGGCTTTCTAACTGTTAGTATTTACAAACTGAAAGACAGTCATATTGAGTCCTAGATTGAGGATGAATCAGGCAGTCTTAACTCTCTCACTTCTGACTGGAGTGCAAAAATCAAATCAATTACTCATAAACACTTGTGATAAGATTAATTTAATTTTTTTTCTTAAACAAAGAGGGTAAATTAAAAGAATCAGCTTGCTCCTTCCCACACTGTAGTGACAAGATTAAAAATTAAATTTATACATATTTCATTTCTACATAATAAAGCCTTTTTGCAAAAAGAAAAAAAATGCCACAGTTCATCTAATTAAATCAAAGAAAATTGCCTGCAGTGATGTTATAGTATTACAATTAAGCGACTGCCAAAAGCAACCCTTGGAATTCTTAAACACCACTCTGGGTTGAAAAGCAAATCAGCTTTTGGTGTGTGAATTTTGGGGGTGACTTGAAAAACATGCAGAGCCTTTTCCTCTATAGGTACATAAGGGTAGAAAAAAAGATTTTCAAGCTATTCTGGAGTCATTAATATATTGAAGATAGCAACAAGATCTAATTTTGGTTAAAAAAAAAGAACCCGAAGCTTGGGAAAAGAAACAAACCAAGGGTATTAACATTCCCTCCTTTTCCTCTCTCAAATATGGAGACCACTGAAGTTGAGAAACTTGAAATAAAATCCTTGAGGTAGGACACTTTCCCAAACCCTGCCAGATTGCCTCCCAATACTTTGGCCCATTGTTCATATAGACATCATCAGTGTGTGGCCCCAGCTTTTTCAAAAACTGCAATGTCTGTCCAAGCACAGCTAGAAACCCCTTGCATCCCTGCTTGGATTGGGGGAGTTGATAATATCGAGCTGGACTTAGAGGGACTTCTTTTTTTGTTGTTGTTGTTGTTTTGTTTCTTTTTGTTGTTGTTGTTTGTTTGTTTTTGAGGGACTTCTTGATGAGGAGGCTGGACAGGTGGGTGGAGGTGGCAGTAGCCCCTGCAGAAACAAAGAAGTGTGGCACGTGGCCTCCTCTTCCCCGCAGGCAATGAGGTCTACAGGAAGTTCCTCATTTGGCTTCTGATAATATTCTGGCAGGACTGAATTTTGTTCTTGGAAATCAGGCCCTGGAACAGGGAGAAACTCACACAAGCCTTGGCCTGGATCCTGGTTTTGGTGAATCATTCGTGCCTTCTTTTAGGTCAAAACAATGTCCCATGACAGGTGCTGAGCAAATGTTGACTGAATAGATGTTTCTTTCAGCAGCGGCTTGGCAAGCAGTGTCGTGGGTCCAGTGGAGCCCATGCGGGTCATCACATTCCTGGTTTCTTCTGCTTGGTGGGGGGCAAGAGTTTGAGCTTGAGACCATGTGTTTACTCGGAAGCTGATAATTCACTATCTTTCATGGCAGAGACCAGCTACCACGTGGCTTAGCAGCTTTTTATTTTTATTATTTTTGATTTTAAAAAAATCTTTATTCGTACATAGATAGAGAACAAAGTTTATTTATTTTTTCACTCTTTTTAAGATTCTTTTCCCATATAGGTCTTTACAGAGTATTGAGTAGAGTTCCCTGTGCTATACAGTAGGTTCTTATTAGTTATCTATTTTATATATAGTAGTGTGTATATGTCAATCCCAATCTCCCAATTTATCCCTCCCACCCTTTCCCCACTGGTAACCATAAGCTTGTTTTCTAAATCTGTGACTCTATTTCTGTTCTGTAAATAAGTTCATTTGTACCAGTTTTTTAGATTCCATATATAAGCGATATCATAAGATATTTATCTTTCTCTGACTTACTTCACTCAGTATGACATATTCATGTCTCTCTTCAGATTGTATGACTCTTTTGCCTTTTACCTCTTCTTTTTCTTGTCTGACTGCTGTGGCTACAACTTCCAATACTACATTGAATAGAAGTGGTGAGAGTGGGAATGCTTGTCTTGTTCTTGAATATAGCAGGAAGGCTTTCAGCTTTTCACAGCTGAGTGTCTGGATTTGGGGATTTCAGATAAACTGTCATGGACTTTCACCCATTCCCAGGGATGTTGTCAGGTTCAAATGACAAGGTGCTTGGGGAAAAAAAAAAGTGTGTTCCCCAAGCACCTTGTCATTTGAACCTGACAACATCCCTGGGAATGGGTGAAAGTCCATGACAGTTTATCTGAAATCCCCAAATCCAGAAAGCTCTGAAACACAGATATTTGTTCATAAATTTAGCACAAGTATGACAGCAAACTCTAAATAAATGTGATGTTATTTATGATTTCCATGTATCCTACAGAATGGAAATAAGCATAGGTTTATGTGTGGAAATGTTAATGATTTATTTACAGGATCCCCTCTTAGACCCCACTGGAGGTGGTACAATACCTTGCATATGCTGTATCATCTCAGCAGCAGCATCAGCCAAGTAATAGACCCTTTATTTCTATAGATGAAAAAGCTGAAGCTCAGAGAGTTTGAGCAACTTGTCTAGGGTCACACAGCTGTTGAGTGATGGGACCCAGAGTCAAGCCAGGGTTTATGGGGACTCCAGAGCATGTCATTTTTCCACTAGGCTAGACTTAACCACTCTGAGGATGAAGGTCTTACACCTGAGAGTTTCTCCTAACCTTTGCTCACCTGTATTAGTCATTGATTGCTGAGTAACAAAGTAGTCCAAAACTTAGAGATTCAAACAACATGCACTTTAAAAAAAGGAATTTATTGCAGTATAGTTGATTTACAATGTTGTGTTAGTTTCAGGAGTACAGCAAAGTGTATTGATTATACATATACATATATCCACTCTTTTTTAGATTATTTTCCCATATAGGCTATTACAGAGTATTGAGTAGAGCTCCCTGTGCTATACTGTAGGTCCTTGTTAGTTATCTATTTTATATATAGTAGTGTGTATACGTCAATCCCAATCTCCCAATTTATCCCTCCCCCTCTTTACCCCCTGGTAGCTATAAGTTTGTTTTCTACATCTGTAACTCTATTTTTATTCTATAGATGCACTATTTACAATAGCCAGGACATGAAAGCAAGCGAAATGTCCATCAACAAAGGAATGGGTAAAGAAGATATGGTACATATATACAATGGAATGTTACTCAGCCATTAAAAAGAAGGAAATGATGCCATTTGCAGCAATGTGGATGGACCTAGAGATTGTCATACTGAGTGAAGTAAGTCAGACAGAGAAAGACAAATATCATATGATATTGTTTACATGTGGAATCTAAAAAAAGGGTACAAATGGCTCACATGGTTGTCAGCAGGATTCAGTGCTTCTTGGGATGCTGGACTAAGGGCTTCAGTTACTCACTGGCTCTTGGCCAGTTTCTCCCCAGATGGTCCTCTCCATCAGAGCAAGTGTGTAAGAAGGATCAGAGAGAGAAATATCAGTAAGAGGAGAGTGAGAGTCTCTTGTAACCTAATCTTGGAAGTGACATTCATCTCCTCTCCCATATTCTCTTGTTACATGGGAGTAACTCAGTCTAGCCCATACCCAGGGGGAGGGGACTTCACAAGGACGTGAACACTGGGGGTGGGGATCTTTGTGAGCCATGTCACAATCTACTGACCACATTATCTTTCAAAATCTGAATCCCTGCAAACCCTGAGGGAGCTACGTTACCAGCCCTACTTGATAAGGATAATAAGTTCTGGGTGGTTAAGGTTGTTCCAGGTCTTAAGACTCAAGAGGGGCGAGTAAATACTTGAACCTGAGTCCTTTTTTTTGTTTGTTTTGTGGTACGCAGGCCTCTCACTGTTGTGGCCTCTCCCGTTGCGGAGCACAGGCTCCGGACGCGCAGGCTCAGTGGCCACGACTCACGGGCCCAGCCGCTCCGCATCATGTGGGATCCTCCTGGACCGGGGCACGAACCCGTGTCCCCTGCATCGGCAGGCAGACTCGCAACCACTGCGCCACCAGGGAAGCCCGCTGAGTCCTTCTTTGCTTATCTTTCCCACTCCTGTGTGACATGCTTCTAACTCCACCCTCAGAGTGGTTAAAACTAATCTCGTAGAAAAGACATGCTCAGGAGTCTCTGCAAACCTCGGCCAGGTTCCATCACTCACCAGCTGGGTGACCCTGGGCAAGTCACTCACACTTGAGCTTCACCTCCAACAGCTCAAACCCTGACACCACAGAGTTATCGCGTTACAAACAGTTGCTGGAGAAATCAATGCCTGAGCCCCATTTTTTCTCCCTAGACCGGTTCCTCAGCTGGACAACCGTAAAACTTGCAGCACTTACTCAGTGGCTTTGAAGGACATGCAGGAACAGTGTTTTTGGCAGTTTGTATTCATTCATTCAATCACTTTCTTTTCTGGTCCTGGAAAAATCTGAAAAAGGTATCAAATGAATGTACCCAAAGCTTCACAAATTCAGAAACTTTTTAAAAGGCTTTCAAAGACTTTCTGAAGCCCATTCATAAACCCCTGGGTTAAAAACCCCAGTTCTAGAGACATATTTAAGTATAAGTGTTTTCACTCTCATATAAGCTAGCCCACACATACCCAGCATTGCTGTTTACTGAAACAAGCCCAGGCAGTTAAAAGAGGCAGAACATGAGGTTCTACTGTGTCCAGTCCTCATGACCACTAATTTGGCTTTTAGGAAAGAGCCATAGGTCTACCGTTCCCTCCCAGTCCCTCACCCCCAGCCCTGCAGAACACAGTCTGGTGCCAGCAGCTCCCCCTCTGGGATACCAGAAACCAGGCTCTTGCCCATGTGGTCTTTCTCCCCATCCAGTGATCCCCTCCCAGCCCTCAACACCTCCTGGGCCTGCTGCCTGCACACCAGTTCCTTCAGGGTTCCTGGATTTGGAACCCTTATCTGGTTCCAAATCCAGGGAGGCCTCACCCGTCAGGGATTTCCAGGTGACCTGCCCCATGCCGGGGTTCAGATGTGGGGAGAAGGGCCGGCCACTCTCAGGCCCAGCACCAGGGCTTTAGCCTGGGGTTGTGGGGACCGTGCCTCGGGCAGCCACCTCGCTCCACCATCTACTGACTGTAAATGACTTGGGCAAAACATCGACCCCTGGGGCCTTCAGCTTCCTTGTCATTAAAGACAGAGCAGGTGTCCCCTCCCCACCTCACAGGCTTTGAGTGGGAAAAAAAAATGGCTTATGGAACATGGAAGGGTTGACCCCGCTGTCCAGGACTAAATTTAGGGCTGCCAAAAAGAAAGGCAGCCTGGTACTGCAGGCAGTTAGGGACATGGGCTCTATGAGTTCAACTCCCTGCCCTGCTCCCTTGACTGTGTAACCTTGGGAAAATTATTTCACCTACCTGAGTGTCTGTTTCCTCATGTGTAACATAGGGATGACACCAGCAGACCTCATCTGCTGTTGTGAAGACTCAGTGAACACAGAGTACACAAAGCAGTTGGGGTAGTGCCTGGCTTATCATGTTAGGTCCTTGGTGACCCTGAGGCCTGCCCACACATGTACCTGGTGTGTGCAAGGGAAGCTCACACACCTGAACCACTGATGTCCTGCTGTGGGCCACATTATTTACTCTCTTATGGCCTCAGTGTTGCCATGTAAAAGTAATGAGTGGACTGTCTTAAGGAAGTGTGTTATAGAAACAGGGTTCTAAAAACACCCTACTACTTCCTGAGCTTAGATTCAAATGAAGACTACATTCTCAGTCTCCTTTGTAGTTAGGTGCCTTTGAGCCCTGGTCAACAGGATAAGTGTGGAAGTCCCCTTCCTGTTTCTCTCATTCCCAGGGCTCTCCCCTTCTTCAGAAGCCATGAGTTACAGATGGTGTGGACACTAGAAAGAAGCATGTAGGTCCCTGAGTCACTGCATGGAAGGCAGCTGCCTATAAAGGGCACCCACACGTAAAGGATGGTAACATGCCCAAGGAAGAATTCTAGAAGGGACTCATTCTTAAACATAATAGAAAACTCTTCATCCCATATATAGAAATAGAACATTTCTATATATGGGATGAAGAGATGAATCTAACATCAATTCTTCTTTAAAAAAAAAAAAAAAAAGAGGGCTTCCTTGGTGGCGCAGTAGTTGAGAATCTGCCTGCTAATGCAGGGGACATGGGTTCGAGCCCTGGTCTGGGAGGATACCACAGAGCAACTAGGCCCGTGAGCCACAACTACTGAGCCTGCGCATCTGGAGCCTGTGCTCCGCCACAAGAGAGGCTGCGATAGCGAGAGGCCTGCGCACCGCGATGAAGGGTGGCCCCCGCTCGCCGCAACTAGAGAAAGCCCTCGCACAGAAACGAAGACCCAACACAGCCAAAAATAAATAAATTAATTAATTAATTCCTACCCCCAACATCTTCTTTAAAAAAAAAAGAATATCAACTTTGAATGATTACCATGTGGCTAAGCTAAGTGCTTTTCTTGCATTATCTCAATTTTGTTTTAACAATCATTGAATCTGATATTGTTGGTATCTCCACTTTATAGATAAAAAAGTCAACACTTAAAGAATTTAAGGAAACTTCCTAAGGTTCCAAAGGTAGTAAGTAGAAGAGCCTAAATTTAAAGTCTAGGCATTATGACTCTAAATCTATGCATGTTTTTAGTCACATTGCTGCCATGATCTTTCTTCTTTAAAAGGATCCATGATCTCCTTGTGGAAACATCCCATGGGCACAGAGAGCCAAATTATAAAGCAGAAAGTCTTGAATACCATAAGAGAGGGCAGATAAAATGCTGTCAGGATTCAGAGGAGGGAAGAGTAACTTCTGGCAGGGAACTCAGGAAGCCTCCCTGGTGGATGTCACATCAACTCTATAAACCTGTAATATCACATCCTGAACACCTGAACTCTGCAGCACCATCCCCCAATTCCACCCCTCCTTCTATCAATGTGGTCCTTCCTCCTCCTTCTCCTCTTCCTACCCAATCATACAAACATTGTTCGTCCAACTGACATCTCATGTCTTCTGGAAAGCTCCTCTAAGAAAATACAAGAATCCTTACATGTGTTTTGAAATATTAATAGAAACTGCAGCTATCCATCTAGGGGTGTGCTGTCATAGTTCATGGAAATATCTCAGAGAACACTAGGGTATAGAGGGCCAATGGACTGGTGCCTTGGAGAATCAACCATAGAGGAAGGCAAAATTGATTCTCTTGGCAGCAAAAAAAAAAAAAAAAAAAAAATCAGCAAAAAGTCAAGCATGCTGATGTGAATGTGTTATCAGTGGCAGTTGGTTCCTGTCACCAACTGTCACCAGCTGATGGGGATAAAGTCTGGGAGGAGTTGCCCTCAGCCCCATGGATGAAGTTATTGATTTCAACTGGGATTACCATAGTACACTGCATATTACTTTCCTTACGAAATTATTTGTGGCAAGTTACACTGGAAATGCTTTACATTACTATCTGGGTGACCTAGTATGTTACAGTTCTTGGAATATGGGCCAGGAGCATATATTTTGATAAAGCTCTTTAGATGATTCTGAGGCATTCTATTAGATTATCATATCTGTTCTGGAATAGACGGTCAATGTCATGCTTCAGTTATACCCAAGAGCCTGGGTATGGGGTACTGAGGCACCAGGTACCTGAGTAGAGGTGCACAGACCCAGTGCACAGACCCAGACATGATACAAGCAAATCTCAGGTTCTAGTATGGGGATTAGACCTAGTTGTCTGGCTGTATGCTTCTCTCCTTTGAAGTCTTCCCAGGTTATTTGTTCACTTGCTCCTGGAATGGGATTATTTGGCAGTCAATGCCAAGAGGAGAAATTTTTCTTCAGAGATCAGAATTAGGGATAATTAGTCATTGCTATCGACAGTAGAAGGAGGATGAGAAAATGTAACTTCAGAGGCACAGTAGCTTCTGCTTAAACCAGAACATTTCTCACAGACTGGAACAGTGAAATAGAACAATCCACGCAAACTCCCACTGGGGAAGTGTCTGGAGTAGCATGTCAGAAACACAGGCAAAGCTGTCTTCTCAGAATGAAAATCGACCCATCCATTCACAAAGATGTTGGAGACAAAAGAATTCCAGTGCCTATTTGACTCCACTATCTAGCTATGTGATGCAGAGAAAATTCATTTTTTTGCCTGGGTCATTCTACTAAAATAAAACATTTTGGCCAACTTGATAAAGCAATTCATAGCAGTGAGTTCCATACTTTGACTTTCCAAAGTGGATATCTACAGTCAAAATCATTATATAAGTGATACTAATCATTTCTAATGAACAAAATTATGAGATCATTTTGCCCAATACTATCAAGTTACTCATGGGGAAACTGAGCCCAGAAAAAAGAAGAGACTTGACTGTCATTACATAGTCAGTCAGTGGCCTGTGTTATCAAGGTTACCCATGATTTATAGTTTTCTGAAGGAACTTGCAAGTCCCATGGAAGAATCTCAGTTGTTGAAATGACCCAACAAGGCTGTAAGCAGAAAGAAACTGAAAAAAACACATGGAGCAAAGCATGCATTTTATAAAAGAAACCAAGAGTTGAAGAAGCAAAGGGCCGGAAACACAGCTTTCTGGACTTGATTTACCATGAGAAGGCCCATTAGATATTAAATGATACCATACAAATTTAAGCTATTATCACCATGTTCAGTAATTTTTAAAAAAACTATTTATGGAACTGAGTACATCATGTGCATTTTTTTTACACACTAGCAAGTTAGGAATTCTTGTTTCCATTTTGAGGTTGAGGAAGTGGGCTCCTGGGGGTGAAGTGACTTGCTGTGGCCATGAAGCTTGGCATGTGTAAGGTCAGGACTTAACCCAGAGCTATAAGGATGGTTTTGGCACCATTCTTCCCATGCCTGCCATACTGCTTCCCTCATTTAGGCTGATACGTGCATACTCAAAGGTCATGGGAAAGGAAGTATAATACTTCGGAGAAATTTTGGAATCAGGACAATATTGCCTCTTCAGGAAGTAATAACTTGCTGGAAATAAGTGAAGAGTGAAAAATCCAGACAGTTTGACGTTTTCTCATACAACCATAGGTCGCCTTGCAGTTTTGCTGTGAAAAATGTTCGTTCATTACTCAAACACTGGCTGAGTACCTATCACACATTAGCCACAGTGCCAGACCTTATAGAGGTCACAGTGGAATTGTTCCCAGGCTCTGCTTTCCAGGAGTTCAAAACCAGGGGGGTAAGTCATGGTTGATTACCACGAAGATTGCTTCTTCTTTTGTAGAAGCTGGGTCGTCTTCATTGACTTTGGACTTGGCCAGTAGTATGTAGGAGACAAAAAGTATGTATATTATATCCAAAGTTTTAAAAGACATTGCAAGTTTCTTCCACTGCTCTTCTGCCCTTTGCCATGGCAATGATAGGTCCTAGAGAGTGTTGCTCTATCTGTCTGGGTCCCAGAATGAGAAGACATCTGGCATTGAACCTCACCTCATAGAGTTGTATCCTGGAGCAGAGTCAACCAGCATCCTACATGAGTGAGAAATGAATATTGCTCTAACTCTCTGGGCTTGTTTGGGGTGGTTTGTTAAAGAAGCAAAGTGGACTGACAGAGGACCTGAAATTCTAATACAAGGTAGAAGTTCTGTGATGATGAGTTGTGAGAGAAATACAGACACCTTTTTCTTTTTTTTTTGAGTTTATAGAAAGAAACAGATTGCTTATGTTGATAAAAATCCGGAAGACCTTATGAAGATGGTGGTATGTGAGGTAGACACTGAAATTAATAGGACTTGAACATGGAAATAAGGTGGGACAGTTTCTGATGCTCCCATTATTCAGGGCTGGGGCAGGAAGTTGGGGAGGGGGCAGTAGGGTTAGAATATCTGAGAAAAATCTGTTTCTTCTATGTTATCTTGCAAATCCTTTAGGGTTGTACTCATTTTGGTGAACTACTCTTCATCTATAGAATCTCAGGAACTGCTCATAGTAGACTAACTTTTCCCCAGAGATGCTCTGGAGAATAGAGTGCCTGATGGAATATGTATCCAATGAAGATTGGGAAGCCTGCCTTAGTTTCAGAAGGCAGGAAAAGTGAAGGAAAAGTATGACACAAGACATCAGAATAGCTAGCTGGGCTCATTGCTGTTCTTGAAATTAAAGGACTTTGTGATTTGGGTTTATGTTCCTCCCCTACCTGGCCTCAATCCCCCCACCCTTTTACTGAGGGGATAGAGTAAGAGGCTCTGAAAAATCTGAGCTGCTAAGGATTCATTTTAATGAAAGACTCCAATGTTAGGTTTGATTTCAGCTGCCAATTAAGTGTCATGTCACACACGCATATAAGGTTGCCATATTGACCTAGACAATGGAAAACATCAGCTTTGACTCTGATAAAGGTCTGCCAGTTAATTGCCACTCTCCTCACTTCCCTGGATCTTATTCTTTCATATCCGTGTTAACCCTAATTTTTTTCCTCTACCATTTCTTAAAAACTGTATATATTCTTTAGGAAGCTTTTCTTTCCCTCACTCTTTAAATCTTAACTGCTTATAAACAAATACTGAATTCCATATTCAATTTCTTCCATTTATAACTCCTTTATCACTTCCTTTAATGCTGACAGAAACTTAATTTCTCACTCCCTGACTCATTCTGAACTGTTCAAGCTGAAAAACCCGTTATTCCTGCCTTTTATCCCAAACACAAAAATACTGTCTCAGAAAATTCTCTTGGCCCTATGTTAAAAAATAGATCCAAAATGTGAGCTCTTCTCACCAACTCCAGCACGATCACTGTACTTTCCCATTATTGTCGCTGTAGTGTAACTGTTACTCCTGGTTCCTACATTCTACACTCCACACGGTTGCTAGAGTGATACTTTGAAAAGTAAATTAGATTTGGCAGCCATGAGAATGTGCTGCTCATATCTCCTGTTTCAGGGAGCATAATCGATTGATGAACCCAGCTACTGTCCCTTAGATACATAACCATATCTGTGCCAAGACAGTGTTTCTCGAGGTTTGCTTCCAGTCAGTGACCACACAGAGTGGGAGTACTGATGCAGGCCCATTCCTGCAATATGTAGGACTCTACCAATAGGTAGCTTTGACTCAAGGACAACCATTGGTTTGGCCAAATCCTTCTTAGAACAGTCCAAGACTCTTCCTATCCAATCCTCCTTTCTTTCTCTCTTTTTTTACAGGAATCAGATCTACATTGAGATCTGAATTCTTTCCTTGACTACTCCAGCCTTCATAGGCATTTTCACCAATGCATTTCTTTTTTCTTTAATTTAATTTAATTAATTTATTTTTTATAAAGCAGGTTCTTATTACTTATCTATTTTATACATATTAGTGTATACGTGTCAATCCCAATCTCCCAATTCATCCCACCACACCCCCCCCAACTGATACATTTCTAAGTGAACTCCAAGAGGACAAACCCAAACAACTCTATTTTCAGACACATCATAATCAAGCTGTTGAAAATTTAAGATAAAGAAAAAAGTCTGAAAAGAGCTAGAGAAAAAATGACACATTACTTATAGAAGAACAATTACATGAATGACAGGATATTTCTCATCTAAAGCCATGGGGGCCAGAAGGAAGTGGGCAATATTTTTAAAGTGCTGAGAGAAAAGAGCTGTCAACCCAGAAATCTATAGTCAATGAAAATATCCTTCAGGAATGAAGGTGAAATAAAGACATTCTCAGATGAAAAGAAACTAAGTAAATTTGTCAATAGCTTTTTTTTTTTTTTTTTTTTTTTTTTTTTTTAAATGCTGAAGAATGTTTTTCAAATGGAAGGAAAGTGATCCTAGAGGGAAACTTGGAGCATCAGGAATAAAGAAACAGCAAAAAAAAAAGTAAAATTCTTGGCAAATATATTATTGTCTTCCTCTTAAGATCTTCAAAACACATATGACAACAGAATACTAAAACTAATGACATTGTCTGATTGGGTTTCTTGATATTTTTAAATATAATGTATGTAAAAACAACAGGAGCGGAAGAGTGTAAAAGGATGTGCATGATGGTAAGCTTTGTATGTTGACTTGAAATGGTAAAATATTAATTCTAAGTAGAAAGTGAAATGATTTGTATGAATATTGTAATCCCTTGGGCAACGAATATAAAGCTATAAAAGAGTCAAAAACCCAATAGATGGATTAAAATGGGATACAAAATATGATTTAAATAATTCAAAATAAGACAGGAAATAGAAAACAAGGGAATAAAAAAGGTAACATGTGATACATAAAAAAAAATGGTAGACTTGGCTCTAAAATAAAACAAAACAAAAAACAATAATTACATTACACATAAAAGATTTGAGCATGATAATTAAAAGACAGAGAGTATCAAATTGTATAATAAAGAGTAAGACTCAACTCTGTGCTGCTTACAAGCAACTCACTTTAAATATAATTATATAAGTATCTTAAAAGTAAAATAATGATAAAAGAAGATATACTTTGAAAACTCAAATCAAAAGAAAAATGGAATGGCCATTTTAATGTCAGACAAAGTAGACTTGAGAGCAACAAAAAATGCCAGGTATAAAAAGGGATACATATGATAAAAGGGTCAATTTAGCAGAAGACAAAACAAAACTAAATGTTCATGTACCTAACAACAGAACTCCAAAATATATGAAACAAAAACTGAGAGAGCTAATAACATGGAAAACAGGAAAACAATAGAGAAAATAAATAAAACCATAAACCTGTTCTTTGAAAATCATCAATAACATTGATAAATATCTATCTAAGCAAACAAGAGAAGAAAAAAGACACAAATTACTGTATCAGAAACAAAAAAAGGATATTATTACAGACTCCATAGATAGATGTTTATTGAGATATAATTGACATATGATATTAGTTTTAGGTATAAAACATAATAATTTGATTATATATTATAAAATGAGACTCCATAAATATTAATAATAAGAGATTATTATGAATAACTGTACATGTAGAAATTTTGACAACTTCAATGAAATGGACCAATTCCTTCAAAACCACAAACCATCATAGGTCACCCAAAATGAAATTCACAATTTGAATTGTTCCTCATCTATTAAATAAATTGATTTCATTGTCAGAAACTTTCTGAAAAAAATTTCCAGGCCTAAACAGTTTCACTGGCAAATTCTGTCAAACACTTAAAAAGACATTAAAAATTCTCTACACTCTCTTGCAGAAAATGAGAGGAGGGAACACTTTCCAACCTATTTTATGAGTCCACTATTACCCTATCACCAAAAGTAGATAAAGGAAACTACAGAATAATATCCTTCATACACACAAGAGTAAAACTCCTCAACAAAATCTTAGCAAATCAAATCCAGAAATATGTATACATTATAATACACCTTTATTGAATCCACTATTTTAATACAGTAAAGAAGAAAAATGACATGAACATATCAATTTATACAGAAAACAGAATTTAACAAAATTCAACATCTATTTATGATAACAAATAAACACTCAGAAAACTAGGAATAAAAGGGAACTTTTTAAATCTGAAAAAGAGAATCTACAAAAAAAGCTGACTGCTAACCTTATACTTAATGGTGAAAGATTGAATTATTTTTCCTCATACTGGGAACAAGGCAATGAAGTCCCCTCATCAGTCTGATTCAACTATACAGGAAATCTAGCCAGTGCAATAAAACAAGAAAAAGCAACAAAGAGTACACCACTTGGAGGGCTTCCCCGGTGGCACAGTGGTTGACAGTCCACGTGCCTATGCAGGGGACACGGGTTTGTGCCCCGGTCTGGGAAAATCCCACATGCTGCAGAATGGCTAGGCCCAAGGCCCATGGCCACTGAGCCTGCACTTCTGGAGCCTCTGCTCTGCAACAGGAGAGGCCACAACAGTGAGAGGCCCACATACCACACACACAAAAAAAATTTAAAAATAAATAAATAAATAAATAAATAAATAAAGTCAGGTTTACCTCTGGGCCAATCAACTGTAGTCAGGAGGTTCTGTTCACTTGATAAAAACAAAGATGCCAGAGGACTCTTTCCTGTGGGTGTTGGAATGGGAAATCTCTCAGCCAAACGGGGTTTGTTCTGAGCTGACCTGACGTCCCCTAAAAATTGCATTTATGAGCTCAGTTCAGCACTGTCCTCTCCACCAGGGAGCCTACACAACCCACGGAACCAACCTTACCACTGGGGGCAGACACCAAAAACAACAGGAACTACGAACATGCAGCCTGTGAAAAGATGACCCCAAACACAGTAAGTTAAGCAAAATGGGAAGATATAGAAAAACAGCAGATGAAGGAGCAAGGTAAAAACCCACCAGACCAAACAAATGAAGAGGAACTAGGCAATCTACCTAAAAAGGAATTCAGAGTAATGATAGTAAAGATGATCCAAAATCTTGGAAACAGAATGGAGAAAATAAAAGAAACATTTAACAAGGACCTACAAGAACTAAAAAGCAAACAAACAATGATGAACAATATGTCAAATGACATTAAAAATTATCTAGAAGGAATCAATAGCAGAATAACTGAGGCAGAAGACTGGATACATGACCTGGAAGATAAAATAGTGGAAATAACTACCACAGAGCAGAATAAGGAAAAAAAGAATGAAAAGAATTGACGACCATCTCAGAGACCTCTAGGACAACATTAAATGCACCAACATTCAAATTATGAGGGTCTCAATATTTGAAGAGATTATACTCAAAAACTTCCCTAATACTGGGAAGGAAATAATTAATCATGTCCAGGAAGTGCAGAGAGTCCCATACAGGATAAATCCAAGGAGAAACACACCAAGACACATATTAATCAAACTATCAAAAATTAAATACAAAGAAAAAAATTAAAAGCAGCAAGGGAAAAACAACAAATAATGTACAAGGGAATCCTCATAAAGTTAACAGCTGACCTTTCATCAGAAACTCTGCAAGCCAGAAGGGAGTGGCATGACATATTTAAAGTGATGAAAGGGAAAAACCTACAACCAAGATTACTCTACCCAGCAAGGATCTCATTTAGATTCAATGGAGAAATTAAAACCTTTACAGACAAGCAAAAGCTAAGAGAATTCAGCACCACCAAACCAGCTTTACAACAAATGCTAAAGGAGATTCTCTAGGCAGGAAACACAATAGAAGGAAAAGACTGACAATAACAAACCCCAAACAATTAAGAAAATGGTAATAGGAACATATATATTGATAATTACCTTAAATGTAAATGGATTAAATGCTCCCACCAAAAGACATAGACTGGCTGAATGGACACAAAAACAAGGCTCATACATATGTTGTCTACAAGAGACCCACTTCAGTCCTAGGGACACATACAGACTGAAAGTGAGGGGACGGAAAAATATATTCCATGCAAATGGAAATCAAAAGAAAGCTGGAGTAGCAATTCTCATATCAGACAAAATAGACTTTGAAATAAAGACTATTACAAGAGACAAAGAAGGACACTACATAATGATCAAGAGATCAAACCAAGAAGAAGATAAAATAATTGTAAAAATTTATGCACCCAACATAGGAATACCTCAATACATAAGGCAAATGCTAAGAGCCATAAAAGGGGAAGTCAACAGTAACACAATAATAGTAGGAAACATTAACACCCCACTTTCACCAATGGACAGATCATCCAAAGTGAAAATAAGTAAGGAAATACAAGCTTTAAATGATACATTAAACAAGATGGACTTAATTGATATTTATAGGACATTCAATCCAATAACAACAGTATACACTTTCTTCTCAAGTGCTCATGGAACATTCTCCAGGATAGATCATATCTTGGGTCACAAATCAAACCTTGGTAAATTTAAGAAAATTGAAATCATATCAACTATCTTTTCCGACCACAAAGCTATGAGACTAGATATCAATTGCAGGAAAAGAAATCTGTAAAAAATACAAACACATGGAGGCTAAACAATACACTATTTAATAACCAAGAGATCACTGAAGAAATCAAAGAGGAAATCAAAAAATACCTAGAAACAAATGACAATGAAAACACGACCCCAAACCTATCAGATGCAGTAGAAGAAGTTCTAAGAGGGAAGTTTATAGTAATACAATTCTACCTCAAAAAGCAAGAAACATCTCAAATAAACAACCTAACCTTACACCAAAAGCAATTAAAGAAGTACAAAAAATCCCCAAAACTTAGCAGAGGGAAAGAAATCATAAAGATCAGATCAGAAATAAATGGGAAAGAAATGAAGGAAACGATAGCAAAGATCAATAAAACTAAAAGCTGGTTCTTTGAGAAAATATACAAAATTGATAAACCATTAGCCAGACTCATCAAGAAAAAAAGGGAGAAGACTCAAACCAATAGAATTAGAAATGAAAAAAGAGAAGTAACAACTGACACTGCAGAAATACAAAGACTCATGAGAGATTACTACAATCTACTATATGCCAATAAAATGGACAACCTGGAAGAAATGGACAAATTCTAAGAAAAGCACAACCTTCTGAGACTGAACCAGGAAGAAATAGAAAATATAAACAGACCAATCACAAGCACTGAAATTGAAACTGTGATTAAAAATCTTCCAACAAACAAAATCTCAGGACCAGATGGCTTCACAGGTGAATTCTATCAAACATTTAGAGAAGAGCTAAGACCTACCTTTCTCAAGCTCTTCCAAACTATAACAGAGGGAGGAACACTCCCAAAATCATTCTACCAGGCCACCATCACCTTGATACCAAAACCAGACAAAGATGTCACAAAGAAAGAAAACTACAGGCCAATATCACTGATGAACATAGATGCAAAAATTCTCAACAAAATAGTAGAAAATAAAATCCAACAGCACATTAAAAGGATCATACACCATGAAGAAGTGGGGTTTATCCCAGGAATGCAAGGATTCTTCAATATACACAAATCACACAATGTGATACACAATATTAATAAAGTGAAGGATAAAAACCTTATGATCATCTCAATAGATGCAGAAAAAGCTTTTGACAAAACGCAACACCCATTTATGATAAAAACCCTCCAGAAAGTAGACATAGAGGGAACTTTCCTCAACATAATAAAGGCCATATATGACAAACTTACAGCCAACATCATTCTCAATGATGAAAAACTGAAACTATTTCCACTAAGATCAGGAACAAGATAAAGTTGCCCACTCTCACCACTATTATTCAACATATGTCTGGACGTTTTAACCACAACAATCAGAGAAGAAAAAGAAATAAAAGGAATCCAAATTGGAAAAGAAGAAGTAAAGCTGTCACTGTTAGCAGATAACATGATGCTATACATAGAGAATCCTAAAGATGTTAGCAGAAAACTAAGAGAGCTAATCAATGAAGTTGCTAAAGTAGCAGGATACAAAAATTAATACACAGAAATCTCTTGCATTCCTATACACTAATGATGAAAAATCTGAAAGAGAAATTAAGGAAACACTCCCATTTACCACTGCAAAAAAAAGCATAAAATACCTAGGAATAAACCTACCTAAGGAGACGAAAGTCCTGTATGCAGAAAACTATGACACTGATGAAATAAATTAAAGATGATACAAACAGATGGAGAGATATACCATGTTCTTGGAGTGGAAGAATCAACATTGTGAAAATGACTATACTACCTAAAGCAATCTACAGATTCAATGCAATTCCTATCAAACTACTACTAGCATTTTTCACAGAACTACAACAAAGAATTTCGCAATTTGTATGGAAACACAAAAGACCCCGAATAGCCAAAGCAATCTTGATTAAAAAAAAATGGAGCTGGAGGAATCAAGCTCCCTGACTTCAGACTATACTGCAAAGCTACAGTAATCAAGACAGTATGGTATTGGCACAAAAACAGAAATATAGATCAATGGAACAAGATAGAAAGCCCAGAGAAAAACCCATGCACATATGTCACCTTATCTTTGATAAAGGAGGCAAGAATATACAGTGGAGAAAAGACAGCCTCTTCAATAAGTGGTGCTGTGAAAACTGGATAGCTACATGGAAAAGAATGAAATTAGAACACTCCCTAACACCATCCACAAAAATAAACTCAAAATGGATTAAAGACCTAAATGTAAGGCCAGACACTATAAAACTCTTAGGGGAAAACATAGGTGGAACACTCTATGACATAAATCACAGCAAGATCCGTTTAGATCCACCTCCTAGAGAAATGGAAATAAAAACAAAAATAAACAAATGGGACCTAATGAAACTTAAAAGCTTTTACACAGCAAAGGAAACCATAAACAAGATGAAAAGACAACCCTCAGAATGGGAGAAAATATTTGCAAATGAAGCAACTGACAAAGGATTAATCTCCAAAATATGCAAGCAGCACATGCAGCTCAATATCAAAAATCAAACAACCCAATCCAAAATGGGCAGAAGACCTAAAGAGACATTTCTCCAAAGAAGGTATACAGGTTGCCAACAAACACGTGAAAGAATGCTCAACATCACTAATCATTTGAGAAATGCAAATCAAAACTACAATGAGGTATCACCTCACACTAGTCAGAATGGCCATCATTAAATAATCTACAAACAGTAAATGCTGGAGAGGGTGTGGAGAAAAGGGAACCTTCTTGCACTGTTGGTGGGAATGTAAATTGATACAGCCACTATGGAGAACAGTATGGAGGTTCCTTAAGACTACAAGTAGAAATACCATATGACCCAGGAATCCCACTACTGGGCATATACCCTGAGAAAAAACATAATTCAAAAAGAGTCATGTACCACAGTGTTCATTGCATCACTATTTACAATAGCCAGGACATGGAAGCAACCTAAGTGTCCATGGAGAGATGAATGGATAAAGACAATGCCACACATATATAGTGAAATATTACTCAGCGATAAAAAGAAACAAAATTGAGTTATTTGTAGTGAGGCAGATGGACCTACAGTCTGTCATACAGAGTGAAGTAAGTCAGAAAGAGGAAAACAAATACCATATGCTAACACATATGTACAGAATCTAAAGGAAAAAAATGGTTATGAAGAACCTAGGGGCAGGACAGGATTAGACACAGACGTAGAGAATGGACTTGAGGACACAGGGATGGGGAAGGGTAAGCTGGGATGAAGTGAGAGAGTGTCATGGACTTATATATACTACCAAATGTAAAATAGATAGCTAGTGGGAAGCAGCCGCATAGCACAGGGAGATCAGCTTGGTGCTTTGTGACCACCTAGAGGGGTGGGATGGGGGGTGGGAGGGAGATTCAAGAGGAAGGAGATATGGGGATATATGGAAACGTATATCTGATTTGGTATGTTATAAAGCAGAAACTAACACACCTTTGTAAAGCAATTATACTCCAATAAAGATGTTTTTTTAAAAAAATCCACAGTAAGAACAAACAGTCCAGTTTAAAAATGAGCAAAAGACTTCAACAATTACTTCTCAAGAAGGATATACCAATGTCAAATAAGCACATGAATCTACGTTCAACAACATTAACCATTAGTAAAATGCAGGATAAATCCATGGTGAGATACTACTACGTGCTTTTCAGAATTAGAGCATTACCAAGTTCTGGTGACAATACAGAACAACTCGGACTTTCCTATGTTGATGGTGGCAATTCAAAATGGTATAGCCACTTTGCAAAACACTTTGACAATTTCTTTAAAGTGTTGCATATACTTGCCATCTGACCCAACAATCCCACTCCAAAGTATTAATCCTAAAGAAATGAAAAGTTACATCCACACAAAAACCTATATGAATGAGTCTAACAGTTCTATTCATAATTGCCCAAAACTAGAATCTACCCAAGTGTCCTTCAATGGGTGAATGTATAAACAAACTGGTAAATGTCTCCAAGTAATGGTATACCCTTCAGCAGTAAAAGGCACTGAAATCTTGATACACACAACATAGATGTGTCTCAAAGGCACTATGCTGAATGAAAAAAACCATTCTCAAAAGATTACAGGATAGATGCATGAGATGTAAATAATAAAGTTCAGTACCCTCTTATGATGAAAACTCTTTGTGAACAAGAAATAGAAATAACTTTCCTTAATGAGATAAGGTATACCTACCAAAAATTTATGGCAAATATTGCTTTTCATGGTTAATCATTAGAAATAGTCTCTTTAAAATTATGAACAAGACAAGGATGCTCACTCTCAGTGTTTCTATCCTACATTGCCATGTAAATCCTAGCCAACAGAGTAAGGGGAAAAATCGACAAGGAGAAAGAAAAGGAAGAAAAAAAACCCGGTATTTCATGGCTTATGATTGTCAATACAACAAACCTTAAAGGATCTACAAATTATTAAAAATAAGAGTTTAGGAAAATGGTTACATATGAAATCAATATATTTTACATTGCATTTCCATATTCAAGTAGAAACAATAAAAATACCATTTACTTTCAATAGCAATAAAAGCATATGGTGCATATACACCATTCTGTTAAAGACGCACACCTATATTAAAATAGTAAAACTTATTTAAAGTTTTTTTAAAGACCTAAATAAATGGATAGACATACCATATTTAGCAATACAAAGTCTCAATATTTTAATATGTTAAATCTTCTCAGGTTGATCTATAGATCCAATGCAATTCCAATCTAACTCCCAATAGGTTATTTTAGAATTTGACAAGCTGATGATAAAACCTATATGGAAGTACAAAGACCTAGGAAATATCAAGATACTCTGAGGAAGAATAAGCTAGGTGGGGCAGTTTACCCTACCAGGTTTCTAGTTCTATAGAAAAAGTATAGTAATTAAGACCATGTAATATTGGAGTGAGGTAGTTAAATAGTTCAGTGTAACAGAAGAAAGAGCCCTGATAGGGACCCATGTGTTGAAACTTGGAATAGAGAATGCATTTTGGAAACTGGGGAAAATACACCAACGCATGAATAGTCTAGATCTTTTGGTTATTCTTATGGGGAAAAAAGAAAATGGATCCCCACTTTACAAGAATTTCACATATATTAAAGACCAAAATGTAAGAGATAACATTAAAAATGTTAAAATATATTTTTAAAATTTTATTGGAATATAGTTGCTTTACAATGTTGTGTTAGTTTCTACTGTACAGCAAAGTGAATCAGCTATACATATACATATATCCCCTCTTTTTTGGATTTCCTTCCCATTTAGGTCACCACACAGCACTGAGTAGAGTTCCCTGTTCTATACAGTAGGTTCTCATTAGTTATCTATTTTATACATAGTATCAATAATGTGTATATGTCAATCCCAATCTCCCAGTTCATCCCACCCCCCCTTCCTTGGTATCCATACCTTTGTTCTCTAAGTCTGTGTCTCTATTTCTGCTTTGTAAATAAGATCATCTATACCAATTTTTTCAGATTCCATGTATATGTGTTAATATACGATACTTGTTTTTCTCTTTCTTTCTAAGGGTGTTTATACAGAAGCCCCCTCAAACCCCCACCATCTCACCTAAGGAAGACATAATGACATAAAGGATGTGATTGTAAATTTTATTACATTAAAATCTAACACATTCATCCAAAGACACCATATGGGTTACAAAAAGACAAGCCACAAAATAGAAGAGTTGCAACATACAAAGCAACAAAATACTTGTATCCAAAATATATTTGGATATATATTATCCAAATAT
Organism: Kogia breviceps; assembly: GCF_026419965.1. NCBI lineage: Eukaryota > Metazoa > Chordata > Mammalia > Artiodactyla > Physeteridae > Kogia > Kogia breviceps. The sequence goes on along the minus strand of NC_081312.1, from coordinate 6,712,623 downwards.
AATATATAAAATATATTTGGTCTAACTGAAACCAATAAGAAAAATACAACGATTCAACAGAAATCTGGATAAAATCCTTGAACAGTTCCATTCATATATATCTAAACCTATATCTACCCAGTCTAATTAGTAACAAGTTAAATACAAATTAAGACCATTTACAATCAACAGATAAGCAAAAGTTAAGATAACCAGCAAAAAGCCAAGTGTTAATGATTATACTCATATCTTGCTATTAGGAGTAGAAATTGGTACAACCTCTTTGGAAAGCAATCTGGCATTACCTCATAAACGTACATTTCCATTCCAAAGTATGTTACATTCATTCTATTCTAAGGTGTATATACTCTTGTACATGTGACCTAAGATACAGGTACAAGAGTATTTATACAAGCAGTGTTCATAGTAGCAAAACACTGAACCAAATTCAAGTATCCGTCAACTGGAAAATAAATGAATATATTGAGGTACATTCACCCAGTGGAATTTGCATACTAGTTAAAATGAATCAATGTTACACCCCAACATAAATATGTTTTAAAGTATAAGGTAGGTTGAAAAGTGACAGGTGTAGACTGTTATGTAGATAATGGTTCTGTTTTTATAAAACCAAAAATAATTTGAAAAAAATGGTATATAGTTTAGGAATAAACAAAAATGCATAATACAATTTCAAAAGGGAAGGTGATTAACCCAAAATTCTCTGCGTGGGGTATTCACAGAGCAATGGTGAGGTATACATTATGGCATCTTATAATCATGCTTCTTAACATGCACATATTAAATTTGTTATTTTGTGTAGGTCAAATAATCTTTCTTTAAAAGAATAAAAAGATAAGAGCATGAGAAAAAAAATGAATGAAGCATATAAGGGCTTAAGGAATGCAGAGCTCTTAGACTAGGAAACGACAGATTGTGGATAGTTTTATGTGAGAGTGTGGCCTGAGAATTAAGGTTTTCCTGGGGCTTGGATTACCATAAATAAGGGGCAGAAGTGTGTTCTGGTTATCCATTGCTACATTAAAAACCATTCCACCATCTAATGGTTTAGGCAACAACAGCATTTATTTCGCTCATGGATCTGCAGTTAGGGCCGGGCTCAGCAGAGACAGCCTGAATCTGCTCCACTCAGTGTCAGCTGGGTCAGTTCTCTGTCTGGGATGGGGGTCCTTAGAAGGTTTGTTCATGCACACATCTGAGACTCAATCAGCTGGTGCCGGCAACATCAGAGGCTCCTGGAGCAACATCTCCTCTCCCTCTCCCTCCGTGTGCTCTCTCCAGCTCGGTGGCTTCAGGGGAGCCAGTCTTCTTAGATGTTGGCACAGGTTTCCTAAGGTGTATGTCCAAAGACAGAGAGCCAGGAAGAAGCTGCCCTTCCTTTTCAAACTGGGCCATTTGCAGCAACATGGATGGACTTAGAGATGATCATACTAAGTGCCAGACAAAGACAAATATTCTATGATATCACTTATATGTGGAATCCAAAAAAAATGATACAAATGAACTTATTTGCAAAACAGAAATAGACTCACAGACATAGAAAACAAACTTATGATTACCAAAGGGGAAAGGGGAGTTAGGGAGGGATAACTTAGGAGTTAAGGATTAGCAGATACACACTACTATATATAAAATAGATAAACAACAAGGTCCTACTGTATAGCACAGGGAACTATATTCAATATCCTGTAATAAACTATAATAGAAGAGAATATGAAAATATATGTATATATATAAAACTGAATCACTCTCTGTACACCAGAAATTAGCACAATATTGTAAACTATATTTTAATAAAACAAACAAAAAAACAAAGAGAGAGCCAGGCAGAACAGTCCTCCTTTTCAAACTCAGCCTCAGAAACCATGCAGCGTCACTCCTGCCATGTCCAAGGCATCTAAAAAGCCCACCCACTTTCAAGGGAGGGAACAATAATATTTGATGGAGAAATATCAAGTTTCTGGAAAAACAAGTAGAACCAGAAATGCTATTGTGGTCATTTTGCAAAAATGTGTTCTGGCACAGTGTGCTGTGTAATCCCTCAGACTGGATGGAATTGGGGGTCTAGGTAAAGAGGTACATAAGAATCAAGGTTGGAGGGAGGTAGAAAGCCCTTAAGTATAGGCTATGGTGCTTACGTTTGCAATAGGAGCTAAAGGGAGTCATGGAAATTCACGATTCAAAGGGTGCTGGGAAGAAAATGCCATTTGAAGAGGATGCTTTGTACCAATGTGAGAAGGATATAAGGAAGGAGGAGCTGGTGGCAGAAGGATTTGGAGGATGCCTTGCCGAGCCCAACAGGTGTAAAGGGACCTAGGGGTGGCTAAAGAAATGGTGAGAAGAAAAATCAAAGACAAAGGGCAGAGACATGGGATGTTCCTGAGTGACCAGCAGTTGCCAAAAGTCCACAAGGACTCGGGTGACTTCATCACTAAACTCCATCATCATTAGGAAGAATTCCTAAAATGCCAGGCCTCTGGTCCTCAGAACTGTCTCACCAAGCAACCTTGCACCACCTCATTGCAGGCAGAATGTGATGTCCTGACAGGACAGGAACTGAATAATTTAGAGTGATGTTGTCCATAAATATTTAATGATATGAAAAAATGTTCATGAGACAATATTAAGTGAAAGAAAAAGGCACGTTGCAAAATAGTATGAAAGCCCAGAAAGAAAGAAAAGAAGATGTTCCCTAAAATATTAACAGGATTTATCTCCAGCCGGGGGAATTTTCATTTAACTGTTTTTATCTTTACATTTTTATATGTCTAAATTTCTGCAATAAAAATGTATTAACATTTTAATAAATAAAAGATAGCAACTGTTATAATAATTTTTTTTAAATATCCAGTCTTGTGCTAAATAAAACCAGATAGAGGATATTTTAATAAGACTTATTCAATCAACCTTTTACTATAAAATTTTATTTCCTCTGTTAGGAAGTTTGCACAATTAAAGCTGAATTTTCTTACCTATTAAAATACACAGCAGCTCTCAAAGTGTGACTTTTCTTGGATTCAAGGATGGCATAATTCTTTTTGTAATAATACTAAGATGTTATTTCTCTGTCACTGTGTTGACATGCAAAAGGGTGCAAGAGCGACACAGGGTAAAACTGCGGGTGCCTTAGCATGAATCCGGGTCGTGGCACCATGCTGTCCAGTGGTTATTGTATTTACAACCACAGGCAGTAAAAAAAGAAAACAGGAGGGAAAAATTGCCAGTTTTACTTAAGTATATCCCTAATGGAGCAGTAAAAAATATTGTCTTGAATCTCGACCCTCGAGTACAATCTTTTTAATATTCTGTATGACGAAATGGAAGTAGGGATAGGCCCTTGTGCTGAGTGCCCAGGTACTTGGGAAACATGTATGTGACTGACTTACAGATCAGACCAACTGCTCTTTCCACACGTTCACCATTTTTACTTGAAAGAACAACTGACAAACTACAGTTACTAAACTTGGGTATTTGGTAGATATTTTTGTGAAAATGAATCAAGGGAGCCTTCCACTTCAGAGGAAAACAAATGGTAGTATTTGCTGCTAATGGTAAAATTTCAATCTTGAAAGAAAAAAATAGAATTTTGGGATAACTTTTACTTTCCCGTGAGCTTGACAGCTTCCCAATAAGTAAAGACTTTGTCTTTTGATGGGATACGCAGTGACTTGTTTTTAAATACTGTATATGAAGTGAGTCAACATTTGGAAATTCTGCATGACTCGGTAAAGCAATATTTTCCAAACAACCAATGAATGACGTTATAAGATTTTGAGTGCACAAAAGTTCCATTCAAAGTGCAAGAGATGAAAGAGAATACGAAAAGTGTATGGCTTCAGATTCCACATTGCAACTAACCTTCAAGAAACTACCACTTTTGGAGTTTTGGTGTAGTAGAAAAGAAAAATATCTACAATTAACTGAAAAGACCTCTAAAGTACACATTCTTTTCTCACCTCTGTGTGAGGTCAGGTTTTTATCAGATACTTCAACCAAAATGGCCTATCCAAGAGCTTGCATGCAGGAACTGATATGAGAACCTGGCTGTGTTCCACTGAGCCAGCTACAAGAGATTTGAAAACAAAAAAAAAAACAAAAAAAAGAAAAGCAATGCTACCTCTCACTAATTTTTTTTATTAAAAAAAAAAAACAGCTGTGGTTTTTGGTTTAGAAAATATGGTTGCTTTTCATTAAAATGATACTTTATTAGCACACAATGGGTTTGTTTTTATTTGTAAATAGATATTTTGAAATTATTTGTTTTAATTTCTATTAACGTAAATGTTGATATATGTAAATCACATAAACAAATGCTCTTTGGGGCCCTGAGACCAAACCATTTGAGAGCCACTATATTATAAGAAGACATATATCAGATACACAAGAGGAAATTCCCTTCTTCCTGGATGTCTTTGTATAAGGACACGATGTGTGGAGGTGCCTTTGTCGTCTTGAAGGGCAGATGAAAGATGAAAGCAACCAGCTGAGGATGGCAGAGCAGAACCACAGGAAAAAAGAGCTCTTGATGACATCCTTAAGCCACTGAGTTTATCAACTGTGTTGACCTACCTTTGGACCTGTCATGTGAGATAATAAAAGTGTTCTGGGGCTTCCCTGGTGGCACAGTGGTTGAGAGTCCGCCTGCCGATGCAGGGGACACGGGTTCGTGCCCCGGTCTGGGCAGATCCCACGTGCCGCGGACCGGCTGGGCCCGTGAGCCATGGCCGCTGAGCCTGCGCGTCCGGAGCCTGTGCTCCGCAAAGGGAGAGGCCACAGCGGTGAGAGGCCCGCGTACCGCAAAAAAAAAAAAAAAAAAAGTGTTCTGATCTTTCAAGCCACTCTCTCTTAGTTAAGGTATTCTCTTATTGGAACTAAAGGCATCCCAACTACTATATGAGCCATCTCACAGTAGGAGGAACCAGGCATTTATCCAGCTGTGTGATCTTTGATATATTATCCCACGTAAACCTCACGACCCACATGGTGAGAGAGGTGGTACTATTCCCACTCAGATTAGATGCCTGAAGCACGGAGTGTGTATATTAATTATCTGAGGTCACAGATAAAATTTCAATCAATACTCAAACCATAATTTTTTGGCTTCAAAGTCTGTTCTCTATTATAACCTTCACCAGGTTTAATATCACAAGTCTGCATTTCTGACTGTACCAAGTATAAACATCTCAGAGTGCTTTTCAAGCACCACAGTAATCTTTCAAATTTAATAATCAAATATAATTGAGCTTTGTTTGTCTGTTTTTAATTTTCAGTTTTACTTCATAATTACCCAGGCAGTTAGTTTTTCCTTGTGGCACTTGGAGAATTGTTTTCATATTTCATAAAACTGTTTTTACTCCATACTGTAAGTATATCTTGCTATGTCTGTATTCCCAGTGGACTGTGAATTCCATCACAGGGCTTGACATATAATAGGGGTTTCATAACAGTTAGTGTAGTGATGATAACTTCAGAGTATACACTGCAGACTAGGTACCTGATATATATTACTGTTAATCCTGATGGTAGCTCTTTGCCATGGTTATTATTATCCCCATTTTATAGGTGAGGAAATCGAGTTCAACAAGGCTGACCCATACAAAGATAGTTAGTGTGTGCGGGTGAATTTAAGCACTCTTCCTTCTGGCAACATCAAGGAGCAAAACTGGAAAAGTTATTAAGCCTTCTCTCACTTAATACCTCTAGTTATTAAAAGTCACTCTTTACCAGGGGATCCATTCTTTGACAGATGAGCCTAATAGTGGCAAAGTTCTTCCTTAGGGGGGATTTGCATTTCCACCCATAATCCCATGATGACAAGAATCCAGAGTCTAGTTACAACTAACTGAGCCCTGAAGAGACAGAGAGGGTGGGGCTGGTGTATGTGTGTGACTGCAGGATCCTGAATGGAGGGAGGGGTGCCAAGGGTGTGGTTAAGGTGAGAAGGTCTTTAGCGTCTGAGATATGGGACTTCTATGTTTTTTTGGTATTTTTATCTTTAACACCTTCCTACCTTTTCACATATTGGCTCCCTTGTATATGCCCAACGCCATGATAAGTACTTTACGATGACTTATTTTTATTTTTCTAACAACTCAATCAGTAGGTGACATTATTTCTCTTTTATAGTTGGGGAAAATGAGTCCCAGAGAGGTGAGTCCACTTGTCCAAGTTTACACAACTAGTGAGTGGCAGAGCTGTCCCAGACAGTCTGTCTCCAAACCAATGTTTTCCATCACTGGCCTTTCCTTCTTCTTCTACATTCCTGAAAATGAAGGGAGAAAAGAGGTACAAATCATGGAAGACCCGTCTCCCCTGGCATAAGATAAAATACTCAATTACAACAATCTTTGACTAGTTTGTTCAAGTAACCAACTTATAGATTATAACTCTTCAAAAACAGAGTTTTGCAAGTGACCTAATGAGCAATTTTAATTTTCCCTTTGGTCTTCAGACTGTCTTTTATGCTTTTAACTGATTCTGAAAACAGAGTTCAACCAAATGAATTTCAGGAAATGAACGAACTTTGATATGCATTTATCAGAACTTCTTCCTTCTCGTGCTTGTATTTCTTATGCTCAACTAGAAAGTTTTAAGATGAAAATTCTAAATTGCCACAGCTTTAATTTACATACAGTGAGATGCACAGATATTAAAAGTATAGTTAGGGGCTTCCCTGGTGGCGCAGTGGTTGAGAGTCCGCCTGTCGATGCAGGGGACACGGGTTCGTGCCCCGGTCCGGGAAGATCCCACATGCCGCGGCCCGTGAGCCATGGCCGCTGAGCCTGCGCGTCCGGAGCCTGTGCTCCGCAACGGGAGAGGCCACAACAGTGAGAGGCCCACGTACCGCCAAAAAAAAAAAAAAAAAAAGTATAGTTGGATGAATTTGGACAAATATACTCATGTAACCAACAGTTAAACTGTGTTAAATGGTGTCCAAAAAGCTGCCAACAGTCCTTTCTCTCTATATGTATGCCTGCTGTCCTTCTCATGAATAGACAGAATCTGTTTCTCCTTCCTCTGAATCTGGGATGAACTTGTGACTTAACTTGACCAATAGAATGTAGCAGAAATGAGGCTCTGCTAGTTCCAGACCTAGCCTCTAAAGGAGGTTGCTTCTGTATCTGTCATGTTGTAAGAAGACAGTCCAGACAACTGGTTACCCCAGGACACATTACAGAGAGTCACAGAACCACCAAGCACAGAACCACACTGCACAAAGGGAAGAATTTAATCAATGTTTTAAGGCACTGAATGTTGATACAACACAGGATATACAGGACATTTCATCACCACAGAGCATTTCCTCATGATCTTTTGCAGTTAATCCCCACTGACACTCACAGCTAAATGCTTCACATTATTTCTATTCTCATAGCCTAGTCATTACCCATTCTTAAACTTCAAAGGAACTAAACTTCAAGTGATCTTTTATATGAAGGAAATGATGCAACATTTACTCACGTATTTGGTTTCTTTCACTTAATATAACGTTTCTGATATTCATCCATGTTGTTTTTATGTATTTAGTTTAGTTTGTTATTTTTTTCACTGTGTATTATTCTATAAGTATACTAAGACCTCTTTATCTATTCCCCTGTTAATAAACATTTGGATCATTCTTAGTTTTTAACCATAAGCAATAAAGCTGCTTTGAAGATTCTGATACACATGTTTTTGTGAGCATATATCATCATTTCTCTCCCATAAATCCCTAGGAATAGAGTGGCTGGGTCATAGGATAAGTGAATGTTTAACATTCAAAGAAACTGATGAAAGTTTTCTCAGAATAGTTGTGCCATTTCACATTCCCCCCAAAATGTATGAGATCCCGTTGCTACACAACCTCATTGCTATTTGTAGTAGTCAGTGTTTTAGTTTTACTCATTCTTGTGGGTGTGGGTTGATTTCATTGTGGTTTCAACTTATATTTCTTAGATGGCATATGATTTTGAGCACCTTTTAGCGTTCTTTCTTTTATCTTCATTAGTGAAATAGATGCTTATGTTTCTTGCCCATTTTTATTGGACTGTGATTTTTTTATTTTGATATGTGGAAGGTAAATATTTATATATTCTGGATATAAATTCTTTGCATAACAAAGTCTTTATTCTCACTCTGTGGCTTGCCTTTTTATTTTCTTAATCTTTTCTTTTGATGACTGAAGTAATTAATTTACATGAAGTCAAATTTGGTGATTTTATTTTTCTCTTATGTTTAATGCCATTTGTATTCTAAGAAATAACGTCACAGCATTGTTCTTCTTCTTCTTTTTTTCTAGAATATTTAGAGTTTTAGCTTACATTTAGTTCTATGGTCCATTTCAAAATAATTTTTATATGTGGTGTGAGGTAAGGTCCCTTTTGTTCCATATTACTATCTAGTTGATACAGCAACATTTCTTGAAAAAACCTTTCTTTTTCCCACTGTATTGTACCATGACCTGGCCAAAACTTAATTGGCCACATGTTTGTGAGTCTACTTTTGGATTTCTTATTAAATTCTAATGATTTGTCTTGATATTCTCACTCCAATAACACACAGTTTATAATATTGTAGCTTAGTAAGACTTATAATCAGAGAATATAAGTTTTCTAACTTCATTATTTTCTTTAAAGATCATTTAAATTTCTACACTAATTTTAGAATCAGCATGTCAATTTTTATAAAAAAATCTTCTAGAATTTTAATTGGGATTATATTAGATCTATAGGTCAATTCAAAGAGATTTGACACTTTGATGGGTTGTCCCATTCATGAATATAGTACATCTCTCCATTTATTTAGGTCTCTAAAATATGTCTTTCAGCAGTATTTGGCAGTTTTCAGAGTACAGGTCTTGCAAATTATTGGAAAATATATTTTTATGTATTTTGTGACTTTTGATATTATAAGTGGTGATTTTAAAATTTCACTTTTGAATTGTTCATTTCTCATGTAAGTTCAAATATTTTTTGTATTTTTATATTATATCTGCAACCTTGCTAAATTCGCATATTAATGCAAGCATTTGGGGGTTTGGTTTGTTTTTAGATCCCCTAGGGTTATTTTTGTGAATAATCAGTCATCTATGGCTAAAGACAATTTCACGTCTTTTGTGCCAATCTTATTATGACTTATTTATTTTTCAGACCTAGTACTTGCAAGGACCTACAGGATAATGTTAAAAAGAAGTGCTGAAAGTGAACATCCTTGTTGTATTTCTAATCTTAGATTATCAGATAAATTATGATTTAATAAAATAAGTTTGGAAATGTTTGCATCTCCTCTATTTGCTGAGAGAGTGTGGAAGAGTTGTTAATTGTGAATTGAACATTTGGTAGAATTTACCAGTAAAACAATCTGAGCCTGGAATTTCTTGGGAAATTTAGAAAAATTAATTCAATTTATTTAATAAATGTAGGGATACTCAAGCTGTCTATTCTTGTTATGTAAGCTTTAGTAGTTTGTGTCTTTTTAAAAAATTGTTCATTTCTTCTCAATTGTCAATTTACTGTTATAAAGTTGTTCATTATATTTCCTTATTATTTTCTTGATGATTATAGAACAGTAGAATCTTTAATAATGTTTAACCTTTTATTTCTGATATTGGTGATCTCCTTCTCCTCTTTTTTCTTCATCAGTCTAGAGATATAAATGTATATCATCATTTTTTTTAGTTTTTACTTCTTACTCTGGATTGAGTTTCTCTCATTGTTCTTGTTTCTTAAGATGGAAGCTTAGATAATGTCCTTCCTTTCTAATGCAAGAATTTGACTCTAAATTTTCCTCCAGACACTGTTTTATCTGTATCTCACATATTTTGATATTTCTGTTTTATTTTCATTTGTTTCTATCTATTTCTTTATAATCATATTTATAATCATAGTGTCACCATATTTGAAGGGTTCCTTTGTAAACATAGTCAGTCCTTGCTTTTTCATCCATTATAGAATACTATCTTTTTCTGTGGCATGTTTAGAACATTTATATTTAATGTTAGATTTAAATATACCATCTTGCTACTTTTGTTTTCCCATTTGTCCCAACTGTTCTGTGTTTCTGTTTTTATTCCCCTGCCATTTTTGGATTAATTATTTGTTATGATTCCATTTTTCTTAGGTAGAATCTACTTGCTTTATCTCTTTATTTTATTATTTTAATTGTTGTTGCAGTAACTTATCTCAGTCTATTTTTAAATATTATATTACCTTATATATAATGTCAGAACCATACATTGGCATACTGCATATTCCTTTTCACATCTTGTATGATGTTGTTGCCTTACATTTTACTTTTACCTGTCTTATAATGTCACAATTTTTTTTGCCTTAGGCATTAATTATTTATTGAAGATATTAAAATTGTTTTTAAAAATTTCAGTTTTATTTTGCCATATATACAACTTCTGGCACTCTTCCTTTTGTGTAAATTAGAATTTTCAACTGATATCATTGTCCTCTTCTTGAAGAACTTTCTTTAGCACTTCTTATTGTGTGAGTTTGCTGCTGATGGACTTAGATTTTTTTAAAATATGAAATATCTTAATCATACCTTCACTTTTAATGGGTTTTTTTTTACTGTATCTGGAATTCTGAGTTGACAGATTTTTTTCAGCACTTTAAAGATATAATTCCATTGCCTCCTGTCAGCTATCATATCTAACTAAAAGTCAGGCTTCATTATTATATTTATTCCCCTGAATATACTATATATTTTTCTGTGACTACATTTAAGATTTTTTTCTCTTTATTTACTGTTTGCATCAGGTTGACTGTGTTATCCATTTGTGATTTCCTGAGCTTATTTGACATGTGAATGAATTTTTTTCTCCAAATTTTGACATCTGATCACTATATTTTCTCCATTTTTCCACCCCAGTTTTTCTCTCCTCTCCTTCTCTTCTCCTTAATCAAATGCACAGTAGACAGTTTCATACTGTTCCACATGTCACTGAAGCTTTGTTTAGAGGTTTTCAATATTTTCTTTCATCTCGGGGATTCACTTTATATTGAAGTGTTCACTAATCCTTTCTCTGATATATTCAAAATGCTTTTAAGTCCATTATCACACTATTTATTTCGTATATTCTATTTTTCTCTTCTAAAATAGTCATTGAGTTCTTTTCTACAGTTTTCATATTTCTCCTGAGAATGCTCAACAGTTTACTAATTTTTTTCACTTTTTTGTAATTCCTTTAATAAAATTATAAGAGCTGTATTAGTGTCCTTTTCTACTAATATAACACCTAAGTTAGCTGCCAGTTTGCTTCTCTTGACTATATTTTCTCTTGATTATCAACCACATTTTTTCTGCTTCTTGCTTTGTTAAATAAAGTTTTATTGTATATATGATATTGTGGATTTATGTAGACACTCTGAATTTGTTATCTTCCTCAAAATAATGTTGTTTCTTCTGACAGGCAATTAAATTACTAGAAGATCATCTTGGATTGGATATATGCCTTCCTAGGGCCAGTTTTTTGTTTGTTTCTTTGGTTTTTTTTTTTTTTTTTTTTTTTTTTTTTTTTGCTTAGTTCCTGATTTTAGAGCTTGTTCTTACAACATAGTACTTCTGTGTTTTCAGTGAAGAGTCTATAGTTTAACCAAACTCCTGTAATTTGGTGGGACATCATCTCCAGCTATGTCTTCCAATGCTGAGTAACTGCTGAAATTACTCAGTTATTTAACTCTCATCTGCTGGTTTCTGCTGTGCTCCTTGGTGACTTCTTCATGAATATGAGGTTTAGGAATCAGTCAAAGATTTAGAAATAACTAGTATGCAGAACTTGGGGCTTCCCAAATGTGGCCTGCTCCACTCCATTCTCTTCCCTATTAATTTCCAGCCTTAAGTTCACACCTCTTTCTCCTCTTCCCAGTAACTCTTTTATGTCTGGGTTCTCTTCCTTTATGTCTACACAGAAGTTGGTTAAATGTAAAAATTGTCTAATTTACTTCTCATTTCAAGTATCATATCTGCCTATTTGTATTTGTTCTCCAATGCTTCAAAATATTTTAAATTACTTTTTCAAGTTGTAATTGTTATTGTCATTATGTTAAGTCTAATACTAGTTACTCTTTTATGACCAGAATCAGACCCCTCATCAAAATACCATTACTCACAGGAAGTTTTTTGTGGATATAGTTCCCTAAGTTTAGTCTAGAAATTTTCATTAATTATTTCTCAGGAATGCAAACTTGGCTCACACAGTATATAAAAGTACCTTATGGTAGAAAAGAACTAACATTTATTCAGACCCTATCTTGTACAGAAGGTTTGGCAAACAATATCACTTAAGACAAATTCCATCTGTAGGTAGATAATAGATTTTTCTTACCATCATATGAAACAACTGAGTCATAAAAAATTGCCTTGACTTACTCAAAGCTGTAGAATTTGAATGTGAGATAACCAGGATTCAAGTATTATCTAATTCTAACATTTGTAATTATTCCATTGATCTTTCCATTAACCCAGATATTTCTAAAATCCCTGAGACTTTACCATATCAAAGATGTCAAAGTCCCCATTCTCAGGTTCACCTAGGAGGTACTAAAACATGTATGGGAAATTGGTTTTATACTAATTTGCAAATGTTGATCAGCAGTGGTTTGTGTGGTGCTCTATGTTAAACAATGATGAGCTTTCTTTAGGATTCTGTGAAAAACATTTCGTGAAATATCGGTCGTATTCACCATAGACCCCAAAGTTGGAATTGTGAGTACAAGTGTCAGGGGATTGAAATGAATTGGAAATAAATCTGTGTCCTTGGAGAAAATATTTTATTAATTTAAATAATAGAAAAAAGAAAGAAGATGGCAAGGGTCCTGGGATGGGGTGATTTCCACAACAAGTGTTAATCTGTATTGTACTACTTTCCATACTGAGTGAATCCAACTCTCTGGCCGGTAAAATGAGGCAGCGAGTAATTTAAGCATTTGAGTTCTTCAAGGCAGTCCTAGGATGAGTAACATGGATTACCAGAGAGAGTCACTTATGTCATTTCTCAGGCCAAAGTTTCATCCAGGCAGAGATGCTAACAGAATACTCAATGGGGATTTGTAACGACTATGATGTAGTTATCACACTAACTTTAACAAATCACTTGCTAGAACTCTTGAGAACACACGGTCAAGTGTATACTTTTAGATGTGATTAATTCCTACTCTTATGATATAATTTTACCATGCTAAGCATCTTTGGAAGCCTAGGAAAACCTGATAGTCTTAGGAAATTTTAGGCACCTTTATGTATATAGGTTGTCATGGACTGAATATCTGGGTACTCCCCAAATTAATGTATTGAATCCCTAATCCCCAGTGAGATAGTATTTTGAGACTGGACTTTCGGGAGATAATTAGTTCATGAGGCTGGGCCCCTGGTCTGATAGTGCCCTTATAAAAAGAGACAAGAGAGCTTTCTCTCTCTCTCTCTTTCTCTCTCTGCCATGAGAGGACACAGCAGGAAGCTGGTCCTCTGCAAGCCAAGAAGAGATCCCTGACCAATAACCAAATCAGCAAACACTTTCATCTTGGACTTCCCAGGCCCCAGAACTATGAGAAAATAAATTTCTGTCTCTTAAGCCATTCAGTCTATGGTATTTTGTTATGGCATCTCAAGCAGACTAATATGTAGATTTTGTACTCATTAATAATTACTTTAATTGCTAGTTTTGTAGTTATTAATTTTTATTATTTTCTATGTGTCACGCAACATTCTAAGTGCTTTGCTTACACTTATTATTTTAATCCTTATGACAATCCCCCTCACAGCAATCCCATGAGTTATGTGTGTTATCTCCATTTTACAGCTGAGGAAACTGAAACACAATTAAGCCAATAAAGTATATGATTAAGTCTCAAACACAGATGAGTTTCGAAGAATATTTGGTTGCCCACCACCAAATGCACCAGTGTGGTGTGCATTTGAGCATTCGATATGAAATATTCCCTCTGGGTAGTGGCCATCCTTTATTCTCATCCTGCTGATTCAGGACATAAGCCTTCCGACAGAAACCTAATTTTCCTGTATGGACTTCCCGGAATCTTGTCCTGATTATCCAGGTCTCTGGATACCTACCTAGCTCCTTTCAGACTGTTACCTAGGAAACACTGGCTCCTGAAATCTTTGTCACATGTGAGGGCTCTTCCAAAATGAGCCAAATCATATCAAGATCTGACTTTCAGTATTGAGTAAGGCCTACTGTGTAAAGCCTTGTGAGTCCAACTCACCTGCCTGATCAGGTCCACGTGCTTACACCTATTTGAACACCACCCTTAGAACCTGGCACTGTGACCCATAGTGTTCCCCCACTCCCAATCTTAGCCTATGCTCCACCCTGATCCATGACACCCAGGTAATGATGATATCACAGCAGAAAGAACAGGCCAGGTTGTCTCATAGGTCACAAGGAAAATGTCTTTTCTCTTAAGATATTAATATTCTCAGGTTCTAGGAGGTCCAGCCTCAGAATGAAATTATAAATCTGGAAGCTTCTTTAAAAGTCAAGCATGGAAATCTCTGCTACATTTGACTTTCGTTGAACAACTTCAGCTATTTTCTTCCTCTAATATCTGGAGTTCAGCCAACCGCAGGACACTTATTTTCTGTTCATTTGTAAATTAATATATCTGGAAGAGAAGATTTTCTCTGAAAAAAGCAGATTCACTTTCCTCCCAATATAATGAAATTATGTTGGAGGAAGCCTCTGTTGATGCCCAAGAATCTTTATGAGCCTTTTAAAGTCATTGTTTTCTTCTCACAAATGAGAACTTCCTGATGCCAAGGAGTAATGAACTGGAAACCGCATGGCAAATTTGGTTCTTAAGCTGGCCCTAGTACATTAGCAAGGCCTGTTGGGGGAGAAGCCTGTGACTTCCTTACTTCTTGCTTTCCCTCTCTTTGCTATATTTCCCTCTTTTATTTTCCCTCCTCTCTTCCCCCTGCCAACCCCCCTCCCCCTTACCTTTATCCCTTACGCAGGAAACACAAGATTCGGAACAGACTGACTTGGGTACAAATTTCAATCTGCCACTTGTTGTGTGGTCAGTTAGTATTGGGTGCACATGATCCTTAATTCCACTGAGTCTCAGTTTTCTCCTCTGTACAATGGGGATGATACATCCATTCCTCACTTCCTTCCGCCTGAAAGAATTTATCTTAGATTCAGATGTCCCACTCCACCCTCTGCAGCTCTTGTGACTCACAGGGGTGGAAGAGACCCCCAAATCCAGGAGTGGGACTTGAATTGTCACAGTCGATAATGGCCATCCTGTCCCTCTGGAAAGCAAGGAGTTCAGGAACTCATTCTCCCACCGATCAGAGTTTGGAATCACTTATAAGTTGGCTGTGATGTGGGGAAGTCGCCTTCTCACTCTGCTCCCTGGAAGCGTGCTGCCTTGGAGTTTCTAGAATCCATCAAATGACTATAGGTGAAACCACCCTGAGGATGAAGCTGTAACAACAAAAGGAGGCAGAAGAACGGAAGAGAAATGAAGTTCAGTCCCTGATACATTCACACTAGACCCTGACTTCCCAAATGTGAGATCAATTCCTTTATTCTCCAAGCCAGTTTCTAGGGTTTATATATATATATATATAAATATATATAAATATATAAATATATATATATATATCCAAAAGCATCCTAATATATGTGAAAAACTAAATGTAATAATTACACCCACACAATTAACAGTATTTACTAGGTCCTCAAGTGAAGTTAATTAACTTCCTTCCTTCTATTTTGGATTTCATTCCTTTTTCATTGATTCTCTCCTCTTTGTAATCTAAACATATATTGACATTACCAGGCATTTAAAACCACAGAAAACATGAAGAGGTTGCTAGGATGTCTCGGTTTCTAAAAAAACAAAAGATCCTCTCAATTTACTCAAAGCATGGAGGGTTTAGTGTAGGGAGACACATGTGCAAAAAGAAAACTGGATTATTAGCCACTTGTCCAACCCCTGGATGGTTTCAAAACTATCTGGAAAGAACAGGAATCACAGTACTTCTGGGCCTCATGATTCAGTGTTTTTCCAGGCATTGGAACCCTTGAGTACTGTTTTTATGCCTTCAGCAGAAGGAACTTGTACACCCATACTCTAATAGGACCTAGAAGTTGTTGCCTTACAAATTCTCTCTGTACCAATTGCCTCTGTCTCAGGATCTCCCATTCCAACCCCAAAGACAAAAGATCTGATGGTTACTTTGTTCCAGAGAGGCAAAGCTCTTAGGCCACCTGCCACCCTATAGATTGGCAGTTCCTTCTTTAGTCCAGTCATCCTAGACCAGGGTTCCTGGGTCTCATAGTGTAAAACATGATCACCTATACTTAAACAGCTGTCATTTATCAAATAGTTAATTATGTATGTTGTGCTAGATTATGCTCTAAATTCAAGACATGAATAAAATAATCAAAGAACTTTCCAGAGTTTTCTTAGAAATGGGGAGATGTGTGCAAATGGATTTAAATCAACTTGTAAGGTGAAAAGGAAGCTCAGAGTAAGAGGGTAGAAGCAATGTGTGTGGGAAATGGGTATACTAGATACATGGTAGGCAGGGAATGCCATTCTGTGCTACACTTGAGTCAAGCTCTAAATGCAACATGAGAATGAACCACTTGAGTATTGGAAAGAAGAGTATTGGAAGGGAACCTCGGGGACCAATGTCCTGGAAAGTGCTTGTTTTTTGGGGAAAACATCCCATAGGAGAGTGTTGTTGCGTTGACGTGAGAGCAGGTAGAGGGTAGGAGATTTGCACAGATGGTGGAGTCAGAACCCCCACCTTTCCTGAGTCCTTAAAGAGTGGAAAATTTTTTTTCAAGCACAAGTTTTTTTATTATACGACAATAGGCATGATCACGTGAAAGGAAAACAAAACAAAACAAAACAAAAACAAATAATAAATAGGCTAGTTTGTTTCTACTTTAATGTCAATACATGAATACACATATTTAATGAGTAGGGCCATGCCTACCACATTTCCCAAAGTGTCACATGGGGTAAATGCACAGGATGGGTTCCCAGGAGTAACTGGACCATAGGCTGTGAAGTACACTCAAAGTAAAGCACATCAGGAAACAGAAGCTCTGAACTCAGATGCCTGAGGTTCTGCATCCCAAAGTTGGCCATCCTCACCCTCCTCACCTGGCCTGCAACTTGGTGCTGAGCTCCAGGCTCTGGGGGGCTCATCCTCATCACTGGATTCACTGCTGGTCACAATTATTTCAGGTGCTTGGTCACGAGTTCTCCTTGCTTTGGAGAGGGGTCAAACTCATGTGGATATCCTGTGGCTTGACCCCTCTGGTAGAGGAAACTGAGATACACATCTTAGACTTCTAGGTTTCACAGAGAGAGGTCATTCACCCCATTTCTTCCCATTAGGTCCTATTAATGGATTCAATATTTTCTTCTTCAGTTCCTGCTACTTCCCAATGGCTCCCGTTCCTCTCAGACATACTTTCCTTCTGAGATGTCTCGTTCTTCAGCATAGCATGAGTACTGCATGCCTCATGCAACCATAGCTGCTGGAGGACAGATTTACCTTGTGCCCAGGTGTAAAATCTCACAACTTCACCTAGCACATGGCATGGAACACGTACTCGAAATTTTGGTAACTTACAGTTTTTCTGTGGGCAGCACAAGTGTACGTGACCCTCAGCTGAGCCTTGTTCTCAGTTCTTGCTGACCCAGCATCCTGCAAGTTGAAGAAGGGTGTGTCCTCGGCCCAATGAATGAATCACTCTGGAATCTTGGCTGGGTTGAATGCACATGAGTTCAAATTCTAATAACTTCCGGTGGTATAATAATAATTTTTTTAAAATGGTTTTTGTCCACAGTTCCTGATACAATGCTCCTAAAACCTTCCTGGGTAATAAGAGTGTTGCTTGTGTTCTAATGAGATGCCTCACGGAAGAGAGGGGACTAAGTAACTTCAAAATGAAAACTGGTCTTAAGAAAGACCAAGCCATGATTAGAAAATTGGCACTTTCAGTCTTACTTCTTTACCTCCCCTGGAAGAAAAGAGGAGCTGGAGATTGAGTGTGATGGCCCATAGCCGATGATTTAATCAGTTATGCCTGTGTCTTGAAACCTCCATAAAAACCCCTAAAGGTTGAGGCTGAGGAGCTTCTGGGTTGGTGAACACAAGGACGTTCTTTGAGGGTAGTATACCCTACACTGCATCCCCTTACTGCCTTGTCCTATTCATCTCTTCTATTTGTTCCTCAGTTGTATCCCTTTGGAATAAACCAGTAAGTGTTACCCCGAGTCCTGTGAATTGTTTTAGTGAATTATTGAACCTGATCAGGGAGTTGTGGAAACTTCCAAATTTGTAGTTGGCTAGGTAGAAGTGTGGGTTGCCTAGGGACCCCACTTGTAGCTGGCGTCTGAAGGCAGGGAAGTCCTGTGGTCCCTTAACCTATGGGACTTGCATTAACTTTACGTAGACAGAACTGGATTGGATTGTCAGACATCCAGTTGGTGTTGGAGTACTGGTTGTTGATGCTGGGAAAAGCCACGCAGTTCCTAAAAGGTAGCCTATTAGTTCAGTATTCTTGTTTATTTGTTTTGCGGTACGCGGGCCTCTCACTGTCGTGGCCTCTCCCGTTGCGCAGCACAGGCTCCGGATGCGCAGGCTCAGCGGCCATGGCTCACGGGCCTAGCTGCTCCACGGCATGTGGGATCTTCCAGGACCAGGACACGAACCAATGTCCCCTGCATCGGCAGGCAGACTCTCAACCACTGCGCCACCGGGGAAGCCCTAGTTCAGTATTCTTAAATTCCTCCTGTCAAAGATTTAGGATTAATTCTTGGAAGATGATTAGAATGACAGTAGAGAAGTATGATCTAAGAAACCATATCTCTAGGGATCAGAGGGAGCTCAAAATAAATCAGTGGCTGGGATTGGGTTCTGAGTTGCTGGGCTTGGCTGGAGATGTTGGTATTTGACGAAAACAAGCTAAATAAGCCAGAATTAAGGTTGAGTCAAAGGCGTAGAAAGTCCCAAGGATCAAAGCCAGTGAAAACAAGAACCAACATGTATGGCCTTGGAGCCATGAAAGGTTGCTTAATCCAAGGGTCAGGGTCTAGGTCAGGACTTGAGCCATCAGGCACAGCCTGGGACTGGGTGAGGGGTGAACAAGGGCAATAGTACTGAAAGGTCCTGGAGAGTCTTCCTCGTCTTTTTATCTCTTAATTAGGGCAATTGAAAATCAACTTCACTTAAGGGAACAGAGTCATCAGACAGGTTACCTGGTGTCTTACTTCACTGTGATGGAGAAGATTGGGAATAGAAAGAAGTGGAACACCAAGTAAACAGCCAACAGAAGTCATAGATGCCCTGTAGGATCAACAAAAAATAATTGTTCTTGTTCTCTGAATTTGTTAGACCACACTGCAGACAATGGGCATTTTTATTTCCCATATCTGAGGATGGTTATATCCCCTGGTGACCTGGGGATATATTATTTAAGAGGAGGTCTGTTGTTTCTCTATTCCTGTGATGTAGAGTCAGAGAAAGAACTCAGTGGTGCTAGGGATGGCCAAGGAAGCAAATCTGGAGACAGAAAGCTTCTACCTTAAATTGCAAAGTGAAACAGCATCCTGGTTTACTAGGCTCATGCTAGATTAAGACCAACTAAAGTCAAATGCTGGCTCTACCACTTCCTGTCTGTGTGATTCATCAACAGGAACATCCTCCTTTTGAGAGGTTGCCTCATTGTCATTCAGTAAGTTTTTGTTGGTCACCCATAATTAAAAATAGACTATCAGGGTAAGAAAGCTCTATTCTTAATTTCTGGTGTCAGTTTCAACTGTGTGTGTTAATCCTATCTTTCCATCCAGTTGCATGGTCTCACCCCATCCCAAAACATTATCTTTAGCTCATAAAATCTGTTCAGACAGGAGCTTCTCTTTGAGCATCTGTAACTTAGGTGGTCATGGATCAGTGAACACTCTTAAATCGTGAAATACCAAGACTAAGAAGAAAGAGCTAAGCAGGAATCCATGTTAAGAAACAGGACAGAGAGTGTACACTTCAAAGGGTGGAACTTTTGCTTCCCCAGGTCATGGAAACTGAACATAAGGGAAGAAGAGTGACTTGCCTAAGGGTGCAAGGTTGGTCAGTTAGTTGGCAGAGACTAGAGTAAAAGCCAAGAATCTCAACCTGCTGTTTGCTCCACTTTACCAAGCTGCCTTTCTATTACTGGTGGGTAAACATTTCCTTTTTTTCAAGGAAAGGAAAAAAAAATTAAGGCATTTTTGATAGTTCTTGTTGTCATTCAATACTGTAATTTTAGCACATAAGTACTTCCTAACTGGGGGAAAATGGAAAAATCCCATGCCACCCACCATTCACCCTCCCCTATGTGGTATTTATATCCCCTCATCAGAGACAAAATGTAGCCTATTGAGTCAGAGTCAGAATAAAACCCTTGTCATGCTCTCACTTGGTTGTCAACGAAGGAACCTTTCTTCAAGTGCAGGTTGCATTAAGCAAAAGTGGTTGTGTGTTTGAAATTAAATCACTCCAATATGATTAAAAACAGGATACGTGGGCTTCCATTGGGGTGCCTGCTTGAATGGGGTGCCATACAAAATCAAGTTGTATTGTATTGTACAGAATAGCTTTGTATTAATGTTCAGAATAACAAGGTCCCGCTGAGAGCCCTTCACGTTTTTGAATGGTGCTTGGAGTTTGTCAAAATTTTTCAGGAAGGGATCTGTACCGCCCTGACTGTAAGAACAATAGTTTGAAGGAAAAAAAAGAAAAAAATCGTTGAATTAAAATGGCATTTTTTTACATTACTCTTCAGCTTTTGAGCTGCAGTTAAATGAGAGCCTAGGGAATCTCATGCCTGCACATTCACCTTCTTCTTCGTATTTGCCGTGAGTTTAACTTAGCAGTGCAATGGGGGAGGAAGCACTTGGACAGTGTAGCCATGTGTCAGAGGCCAGCTCTCCTGCTCACCAGCTCTAATAGTTCCTGTATCTATAAAGAGAGACATAAAAATACCAAGCTTAAGAGGTTGTTGCAAATAAAGAAGAGCTACAGTTTGTGGAGGCTTATAGCACGTAGGAAGGAAAATCATAAACACTGAGAAAATGAAGAATGGGCAGGAAAGAAAGAAAAAAATCCAATGCAGCATTCTCGTGTTAGTTTGCTAGGGCTGCCATAACCAAGTACCACAGATGGGGTGACTTAAACAAGAGACATGTATTGTCTAGCAGTTCTAGAAGATAGAAGTCCAAGATCAAAGTGTTGGTTGGTTTCTTCTGAGGTGTCTCTCCTTGCAGATGGCTGCTTTCTTATCGCTGCTTCCCATGATCTTATTCTGCATATGCACACCCCTGTGGCTCTCTGTGAGTCCAAATATCCTCCTAGAGACACCAGTCAGATTGGATTAGGGACCACTGTAATGACCTCATTTTAACAAAGCCCCTATCTCCAGAAACAGTCATATTCTGAGGTTCTGGGGTCAGAGCTTCAACATGTGATTTTTGAGAGAATGCAGTTCAACCCACAACAAACATGTTTTATAGTTTTAACTTTAGAACCATATAAATATATTATATATTTAAAAGCAAAATTAAATCAAAACTGTACAAAGCAATACCTAAACATAATATATAAATTAAAAACAAAAACAAATAAATACCTCCAATGCTTGCCAAGATGGAGTACATCAACTATAGTCTGATAACAGCTAAAATCTTTGAACATAATACAAAATAAAACTACTTGGGGATTCTGGAAACTGAACAATAACAGGTGGGTTGTAAGCTGAAGTGAGCACATGAATAACTTTCCATTACAGGGATATTTGCAGGGTTTTCTTTTTTCCCCTCCTTCATCTCCCAGTTTTGATTCAAGAATGGGTTAAATGATCATATGTACAGTGGGCATGGAGAAAAAACAAATCCTAGAGAAACCTCTGTTTTGAGCCAGAGGACAGAGACAAGATCATGTCAGAGAGTATGGGGTAATTTATCCCTCCCCTTTAATTTTTTTTTTTTTTTTTTCTCTTCCAGTCATGTTTTGAGGGCAACCCTAGCAGTGAACTGTACTGCCAACCCCACAACATCACAGACATCCAAAATTCTAAGAGAAGACCCTGCTTTCTGTTAAGGGGATACTAAGAAAGATTTTGAGGAAACCAGAGAGGAGAGATCTGAAAATGGCCCACTGTTTCTATGCATAAGCATAAGCTCAAGACTCATTCCTGGGCCATGCATGGGTGGAGAAGAGCCAAAGGAGCAGAGCAAAGGCTTTAGGAACTGGACTGTGAAATTACCCACAGACTAAACCCCAGACTAACCCCTGGGTGGTACATGTGCAGGCAGATCCAAACGGCAGAGCAAGGACTTTGAAAATGTAGCTCACATTAGAGCCACCAACCACAGAAGGTAAGATGGAAGTTGCAGTGTCAGTCTAATCAGGTTGATTGCCTGTTAAAACAAAACAAAAATAAATGTTCTCTGGGGGATTTTAACTGAACCCAGCACCTCACAAAATAATATTTAAAATGTCCAGGATGCAAGCCCAAATCACTTGATAAACAAAAACAAACAAATAAGCAAAAATCTGACCAATTCTATAAAGCTAAGATAATCATCATATTCCAACTACAAGATCAACCAGATGTTGGAATTACCAGGCAAAACCTTTAAAGCAGCTATTATAAAATCTCATCCTTGAAATAAAGGCAAATACTCTTGAAACAAATGTAAGGATAAAAGTTCTGAGCAGAGAAGTAGAAACAATAAAAAGAACACAATGGACATTTTAAAACTGACAAATTGAATACATAAAATAAAAGAATTCACTGAAAGTTCTCAGTAGAAGAATGGAGGTGAGATAAGAAAGAATCAGTGTACTTGAAGGTAGATGAATAGAAATTATACAGTTTGAAGAACAGAGAGAAAAAGAAAATTAAAAATGAACAGACTCAGGAACCCATGAGGAAGTTTTAAAAGTCTAACTTCATGAGATTGAATTTCTAGAAGAAGAGAAAGAAATAGGTAAGGAAATAAATTTTTGAAGAAATAATGGCTAAAATCTTATATTTTGAGATATACATATATAGATTCAGGAAATTCAGCAAAATGCAAACAAGATAATCTAAAATATGCCCAAAAATATAGTTTAAAATGCTGAAACCTAAAAATAAATTACAAAAAAATATCCTCTTTAGAGCAGACAGGGGGGAAAATAAATTACATATAAAAGCAAAACAATTCAGAATGAGTGTCAATTTTCCATCAGAAATCATAGAACAACATTTGATGTCTAATTTTGAGAGTATAGGGTTTTATATACTTCATTAAGTCACGTTTAGTAATTATGATGGAACCAGAAAACAGGAGAGTAGTATTTTTAAATTGTTGAAAGAAAATAGCTGTCTACCTAGAATTCTGTATCTAACAAAAATACCTACCAGCAATAAAGATAAAATAGACACATTTTTATGTAAAGGGAAACTAAGAAAATTTGTCACCAACAAATATGTTCTTAAAGAATTGCTAAAGAGAATTGTTTAGAGCGATGGAAAATAATTGATATTAGAGGGGAACTTGGAACTACAGAGATGATAAATATTTGGGCATATCTATGTATGTTTTCATCCATTTAAAATATTTAAAATATGAATGAATGCAAAACACAAAATTGTAATATTGTCTGGATGCTATTCTAAGTATATAGTTGTAATATATGCAACAACTTTAAAATAAAGTAGAGGAGGTAAAAATAAAAGTAAGTAAAACCTTAAGCAGTTTAAAAATTATATTGTTGGGCTTCCCTGGTGGCGCAGTGGTTGAGAACCCGCCTGCCGATGCAGGGGACACGGGCTCGTGCCCCGGTCCGGGAAGATCCCACGTGCCGCGGAACGGCTAGTCCCGTGAGCCATGGCTGCTGAGCCTGCGCGTCCGGAGCCTGTGCTCCGCAACGGGAGAGGTCACAACAGTGAGAGGCCCGCATACCACACACACACACAAAAAAAATTATATTGTTGGCAATAGTGTAGGCCTTGTTATACTGAGGGTATTGTATACATGTAATGTGAGAGCAAACAAATGGATTATTATTTTGGTATTATTGAGAAGTGGCTTCTCTGTCACAGGACAGGCAAAATATCAAAGAAATTAAGTAAAAACCAGTCTAATAAAGATAAAAAATATTTAAATGATAAAAATAAAACTCAAAAAAATATGTATCTATTCTTTTTCAAATTCTTTTCCCCGATTAGGTTGTTATATAATATTGAGCAGAGTTCCCTGTGCTAGACAGTAGGTCCTTGTTGGTTAAAGTGAAGGTTCTTTTCTTGTTCCAGAAATGAGGAAAGATATTTTTCAATCTTTGTGTAAAATCAAAAATTAAAGATAATAGTAATAGTAAGCACAATTATAGAATGGTTAATTTACAGCTTATTGGGGGAAAAAAGGAATAGAAAATATTTTATCAATTCAAAAGAAATGCAGAAATAAAAAATGGAAAAAACTTAATAAATAAAAAACATAAAATAAGAAATTATAAACAAATTCAAATATATCAGTAGTCATAATCAATTTAAATGGGCTTAACCTGCCAGATAAAAAATAGATAGATTGCACAAGAGAGAGAAAAAGAAACATAATCACTTATCAAATCTGGAAGTAAAGGATTGAGAAAAACTAACCAAAAGAAAGCTTGTGTAGCTATTTTAAGATCAAGAAAAAAACAAAACAAAAAAGCTGAAGTCCAAAAGTATTATAGGGAACAAAAATGCATCAGGAAGATGTTGCAATTCAGGACTTACATAATCCAATTATATACCCTCAAATTATATAAAAGAAATGACAGAATTGCATTAAAAAGCTGAAAAATCTAACATTATAGCAGGAGAAATTAATATGCCTCTCTCGGTAACTGATGTCTCAGGAACAAAATAATAAAGATCTAGAATATGTAAACAACATAATTACTGAGTGTGATATAGTGAAATATACAGAACCCTGTACCCTCTAAACTGGAGATTAATTGTTCATTTTGAGCATGCATGGAGAATACACAAACGATCATTTCCTAGACCATAGATCCCAAATGTTTGCCAGGATGTGGAACAAAGGAATCTTTCTTGCCCTAATAGTTCATGTCTATGTTGGAACAGCCATTTTGGAGAGCAATTTGGCAGTAGCTAATAAAATTGGAAAAGCATATACCCTGTGTATCACTACTTGAACTTTTAGCAAATTTCTATTCATTGCACAAGGATTCATGTACTAGAATCACATTGCAGTACTGTATGAAATTGTAAAAAACTGGAAAGACCCTAAATGTCCATCAAGCAGAAACTGAATAAATAAATTGAGTCATATCATACAATGTAATATTATCAAGCTGTTAAAGCTGTTAAAATTAATGCACTAGAGCTTTATGAATCAACATGGATTGATCTCAAAAACATGGCAGTCCAAATTTCTTTTCCAAAGCTTTGGGGGCCAGATGTGTTTCAGAATTCATTTTTTTTTTTTTTTTTTTTTTCATTTCAGAGAGGCATATATTTATATTTTGGTAACGCCTCCACCAGAACCTGGGCCAACAGTACAAAACCAAAATTACCAATATTTCTATAGAAAAAAAATATAAAAAATCTAAAGTAGAATAAATCAAGGCCATAAATAACCTCATATCAATTCTGGTCACGTTTTGCCACCTAATGGGTTCAGGTTAGGTTAGATTTGGCTGCCAAATACGTTATAGAAAAAAAAAAAAAATTGGTTTTGAGACCTTTTGATCCTTTGGTCTTAGTCAAAAGATTCTAGCATTATAGTCAATGAAAAAAAACAAGTTGCAAAAACATATATTCAGTATGATAGCATATACATAAATACTAAAGCATGCTTCATAATACAATATATTTTATGGCAACATGCATATTTAGACACTTATAAAAACTACTCAAGGGACTGATAATTGCTAAGTTGAAAAGAGTGTTTATTTCTGGGGAGGAAAAAAAAAAATGAGATGAGTGAAGGAGACCAGAAGAATTCAACTGTATTTGTCACGTCTTCTCATCATTGTTGTGTTTAAATAAAAAACTGCAGGGGGAGGCCTTCTTTCAAACTATGTCACTAAAAGGAACAGAAGTATTTAATCAGGTGGAAAATGTGAGAAAGGATACTCCAGGCAGAGGAAAAAGAATGTGAAGGTCTCTGAAGTGTACAAGAGGATGACATAGATCAAGGCCAGAAGATGGCTTACATGGCTGGGGAACAGGCTTTTTGTTGGATGGGAGAAGAGGAGAAACAAAAGAACTTATCCTGAAGGTGGTGGGACCCAGGGAGCGGTACAGTGAAATCTGTGGCTTCCAAGGGATGGATCATCAAGGTACGTGTGTTACTAATGCAACTTTGGGTGACAAATTCTTTTAACACACATTCTCCTTTTAGATCTTCCAAAAATTACTCTGAAGTAAGGCAGTGTAGGCACTATATCTATATTTTAAGAGGAGAAAATTCAGTTTGTAAAGATCACATAACCTTCTCTGAGTTATAAAGAGGGAACAAGCAAATTCAGATCTTCTGATATGATCCATACAATAGCCTGTTTTCTCTCCCAACATTTGTCATCCCAACAGGAGGGCAAAGAAATAATTAGGGATGTCTTTGAGATAATTTTCTTGATTGCCAAGAAAGATGTTTTATTTTTTTCCCCCACAAAAAAATGACAGAAAAGATTCAGTTGTTGAAAAGTTTGGATAGAAAACTCTTGAAATAAGCAAGCTCTTTTTGCAGAGTTTCCCCTGGTGGAAAGATGATGGAAGTAGAGTAGGAAGAGGACCCTGGGTATGATCTACTCTTATCTCAAAGGCCAAAGCAAGGCTCAGGGAGAAGACGTCATGGGGCCAAGTTGTATTTAGAATGTGTTATGTCTTTATTACAAGTTCAGTGTCCAATTTTCCTCCTTTGTCAGTAGAAGGAGGTTTCAGGTAAAGACCAATAACTTAAAATTTGTGGACTTATGCTATATAAGAAAATTACAACAGAGGCATGTGAAGAAAATGTGGCATCAAAAATAGGAATGAGGACCTAACCCTAACCTCAATTAAGAGATTTTAAATTATGGATTCATAAAATAGATCATGTGTGTGCATAAATACAAACAGAAGCTCTGAGTGTGGGTGGAGAGCAGATCCAAATTCAACAAGAGCCTGAAATGTGATCTCCTGGGTCTTCTTTACAAGAAAAATATCTTGGAATGTTTCTCCCGTTTTAAGACTTGAAAATATCTGGAGTATAGATTATACATGTTGAGGATAGAGTGTATGTCTTTATAATTGATTATATTGAATAGTTTTACATCTGTCATGAGCAACTGACAAATTATAAGGCTTTAATCTTAGCTTCCAGTTCTCCCCTTAAGAGCCGAGTGAGTTTAATTAACACTCAAATGGCCAGTTCAGTGCATCATATTGAAAATGCCTTTCTTACCACGTGCCAATTCTCAGCTCCAGGCCAGCACCCATGTGCTTACTCGCCTGCTCTTTCTGGAGTCATTTCTGCTTCCCAGACTTGGTACTTCCTCCTTTTCAAGCCTGCCTGCAGTGCTGGGCCAAGAATCTCAGTTCTGTCCCCTGTGTTGCCTTTAAGGACAGCCTCACACACTCTTTTGTTCACTTTG
Source organism: Kogia breviceps (assembly GCF_026419965.1). Lineage (NCBI taxonomy): Eukaryota > Metazoa > Chordata > Mammalia > Artiodactyla > Physeteridae > Kogia > Kogia breviceps. The sequence continues at coordinate 6,684,984 of NC_081312.1, read as the reverse complement.
AAGACACAGGGAACAAAGATGCCACAAAATGATCCCCAAATTTCCCTTACCATAAAAGCAAATTTTCAGAAAAGAAAATGCTATTTTCTTTCCTTGAGTCAACTGTCAATTCAGTGTCATATTCTAACGTCCATGAATGTCAGCGAGACCAGAAATCTTGTTCATTTGGAGACCTGAAAAAACAATTTAAGTCACATATCCTTAACAATGAAGAGATATTAAGCCTTTCCTCTGGGGAGTATTATAAATAATATTCTTTTGTTTATTCAGTTGTACGAAAACATATTCAAGCCATGAAGTTTTAATATCTGCATCGAGCAAAGGTTATTGTAAATGCACAATATCGAGTTTCTATATGAAACAAACACACTTCTACGTGTACTCTATTTCTTAACCTCAGAGATCTCTCGTCTCCGGCAAGACTTCGTGTTTCTTTCTTTTTCTTCTTCTCCTTCTTCTTCTTCCTCCTCTTCTTCTTCTTCTTCCTCTTCCTCTTCCTCTCCCTCTTCCTCTTCCTCTCCTTCTCCTTCCCCTTCTCCTTCTCCTTCTTCTTCTTCATTTTTTCTTAGCCTGATTTTTTTTTTGAACTGCCAATATATTAATTTGCTTACTTTTTAAAAAAACTGTTGCTTAAAAATCCAGGAAGATTGAGATTCTGCCTGCCACACATTTTGAACTGGGTTTGAGATGTAAATGTCCTGTACATGTGACGTTCTGGATTTGTCTGTATGATTTTCATACAATTTCCTTTTACGATTTTGTGAAATCCTCTACCAAAAGGAACTGAGTGTAAGCATCCTGTCTCTGTGGAAATTGTTATCACAACAGCAAGGGAAGAAAGAATGTGGGAAGACTTGAGTTTGAGGAACTCTTTCTTTCAATTTTCTTCTTTTTTAGCACAGTGGTATGTTATGGGGAAGAGCAAATCTCAAGATGCCCAGGTGTGCTTTGGAATCAGTCCCTAGGTGTTTTTATCTTTTGGCCTAAGGTCATTCCAGATGTTTGTATTGGAGTGTATCTGCTTGTTCCGCAGTGACGGCGCCAGTGTGCACGGGGGCAGGAGGGGCTGATGCTGGGAAGGCAGAGGGGATGCAAAGCAAGTGATGGAGGAAGAAGTCATTCCCACGACTTGTGCAGCTGAGAATGGGAGTGAGGTGGGCTCCTCCAGGTCCTGACACCTGTGCTTTGGTTTCCACAGGTGGACCTAAGGCCCAGGCTTTAAAAATAGAGTATGAAGTGGAACAACCAAACCCTGAATGTCCACAGGGATGCCCTTCAGCTAAATTAAAGGGTAGAGTGACTTCTCCAGGACGGTAGCCATCTGGAATCTCACATTCTGGGCCTTCCACAAGTTACCTGGGGGCTAGCAAGTGACAAGCAGCAAAGCCCCTCCTGGTAGACAGAATAATGCCCCTCCTCAAAGATGCCCATGTCCTAAGCCTGGCAACCTGGGAATATGATACTTGACATGGCAAAGAGGACTTTGCCAATAAAATTAAATGAAGAAGCTTAAGATGGGGAGAGGATTCTGAATTTTCTAAGGGATCCCAATTTAGTGACAGCGTTCTTATAAGAAGGGAAACAGAAGGATCAGAGGGACAGGTATGATGGTGGAGCAGGTCAGAGTAATACCATTGCTGGGAGGGGCCACAAGTCAAGGAATGTGGGTGACCTCTAGAAGCTGGAAAGGGCAAGAGACATAGTCTCTCTCAGAATTCCCAGAAGGAATGCAGTGCCAACACCTTGATTTCAGGAATTCTTATCCCCAGATAATAAATATATAAGATAATAAATGCATGTTGTTTTGAACAACTAAAGGTGTAGTCATTTGTTACAGAAGCCATAGAAAACTCACACCCCCCCTTCTCAGGATTTTTATTCTGAAGGCCCCTCTCTTTGAACATGAGGGCTGAAAATTTTTAGTGAGTGCAAAGACTGGTGTTTTTCTCCCCTAACATTTCAGGCTCCCTTTCACTGAAATGGGTTGTTCTTCAAGTAATATATTGCACGTTGAAACCACTACACATCAAGGATAAGCCTTACACCTCTGTCAGACCCCGATTAAGATAATTAACTTGATTCCCCAAATAACTAATAGCTAGGAAATGACCCTAAAAATCTTCACACTAACCTTTTACAATTATCTTCCCTTTTATATCCCTAATATGAACTTGCTCCCCCAACTATCAGAGCACATTTGCAAAATCTGGACAGCAGAAGTGCTTGCCCACTCCTCCCTCCCATCAGCTGCAGTGGGGGACAGTCTGTGAGGGGGAGACAGGAGAGAAACCATCCATTTTGGCTTCATGCTTAACTCTCGGCATTTTGGCTCAGAGCCAAAGCATTCAGCTTATAATAATAACTGGCAGCGATCCAGAACCTTTTAGAAAATAAGAAAGAAAGGCAGAAAGGACTTAAGAAAAGAGGAGAGAACAAGAAATCCAAGTGGAAAGAAGAGACTCAGGAAAAGAAGGCCAGCAAAATCATATTGCTGATTTTTCTTAAAAAAAAAAAAAAGAAAAACAACCACATACAACATATTTTCAAAAACCATCTGTTTTAATCATACTCCATGGCCTGTAATTAAATTTAAGTGAACATCTTACCTTTCCTGCTTTCTGAAATCAGAATGTAAACATGTTCAGCTATATGGTAGATGTCATAAAAATAAAACAACAAAGCAAAAGCAAACACACGCGCGCACACACACACATCCCAAAATCATTCGCACAGGAGTTTTTGTTGGTGCGGGTCTTAGACCAGGGTCATATGTACAACCCTGGTCTTACTAAGCTCAGAAAGACGTCATGGGGATATGAAAGCAGGAGCTGTGGGCAAGGGAAGGACGGCTTGAGCAGTGGACGGAGACCTGGAGCTGCAGGAAGCATGTAGGCACGAATAAAGCATCTCTCTCTGCCAGACACGCTGCTAGGCGTGAGAAATACACACAGTCAAATAACCCTCAAAACTACTGCAGGAGACAAAGAGTGTCAGCTCCATTTTTCATCTGAGGACAGTGAAACTTGAAGGGAAAAATGGCTTCCCCGTGTCACATTTCCAACAAATAATGCAGCCAGTCTGAGCCCAGAATAAAGCCCAGAACTTTCCCCTGATCTTTCAGTCTATGTTTTGCACAGTCTTTCAGGCTCACTCTGGTTTTCAGGCTGTTCAAGAAATATCTTCCCCGGGCCACCGTGGGGAAATGACACCATGAGATGCTGTGCTCTGTTGAGAGGGACCAAAGACCTTCAAACCCAAAGTCCCTGTGGCTTACAGGGTTGAGCATAAAAATACAATATCTACCTCCCTTCCCCCTGGAAACCCTAAAAACTGCCAACGGTCTCACAGTTTTCTCAACTGGCTGATGTCGTCTGGCAGTGTAGGAGTTTGAGTAAACGGAGCAAGTTATTTCATCTGGAGAAATGAAGTTAAACTTGCACCGGTGGGGAAGAAAAAGAAGGAAACGAAAAAAGAGAGAGGTGGGGAAAAGCAGTGCAATTGAGATCGAATTGTTGTAATAAGGGCAAAATTACTAAGAAACACCAATGGAATCTTGCCCAAGGACTGGTCACTTCATTCATATAAAGGATATCAAAGTAAAGCATTTTATACTCCCACGTGAAATCATCTTTCACTCCCGAGATTGTTGTAGCTGGGCTAGAGTATGTAGCCCAGGTTGTGGATGAATTGTTTCAGGGAAGGTGTGGACATTGCATCTGGGTCCTGAGGAAAGATGATGGATGATAAGAAACCATGGTAGGAAGCTGACTTGGACTTGTTGGGCAGTGGGTCATAGCCTGAAGATGGCTGCTCGGGGAGATGGGGACTTAAATACCAGTCTGTTGTACCACAAAGCCCTGGGGTGAATTTGAGAAGGTCCTCCTGCTCCTCTTCTTCCATGTGAAAGACAGGTGTCCCCACTGAAGATAAGAACTGTTAGTCTGAAACCCTCAGGTGGATGTGGAGAGCACATGCTCAAGGTGAGCAGGACTTTACTGGGTGCCACCTCTGAAGTGGGTACCTTATGCATATCACTTGCTGCTTCATTTTCCAAATTACCCAGAGTAAATACTAATTATTTAAATGTAAACTGAGGCCCCCAAACAGTAGATGACTTATCCAATTTCAAAGAGATGATATTCTTAGACTCAGAGCTGAGATTCGAACCCAGAACTGAGTCTTAAGACATCTATTTTTTGGAACTATAAACCTTTCCTCAAAATTGGAAGATAGGGTTTTCTCCACCCTAAGTTGTAGATATGAAAACTAAAGCACATCAAAGACCAGCCAGCTTCAGAGAAGGAAGGAGGTATTTGCTGTCGTACTGACTCAGGTAAAGATAGCAGGCCCAGAGATTAACCGAGTTCCCATCCTGCCAGCAGCTCATTCAGTGTCCGAGCTCCAGGCAAGTCTCTCCCCGTTTAGGTCCTGGTCTCCTTCTCTGTTCAGTGCAGCACTTGGCGTAGAGCTACTTGAAAGTGTTGGTACTCAAAGTGTGTGGTACCCGGGACCTGTAGCATCAGAATCACCTGGGACCTTCTGAGAACTGCAGAATCCCACGTCCCAGCTCAGCACTACTGGAGCAGATTCTTCATTTTAACATCCCTGGGTAGTTCATGTACACATTAAAGTTTGAAAAGCTCTGTCCTAAGAGTCCTTCCACTTTTAGTGTTCTGAAGCTTGATTTTATGTCAAAGGTACCGACAAAGGCTAATGTAGGAAGGAGAAAGGGCAGGAGAGGTAGATGACAAGAAAAGGAAGAGGGGAGACGCTGAGAAGCAGTGAAGAAAGACAGATGAGGGAGCGAAGGATGGAAATTCCAGATGCTGCAAAGTCAGAGACAGAATACAAACAAAAGATGGGGAGGGGCAGGAAAATGAGCAAGAGAGCGAGATGCAGACACATCTAAAGTGAAAGAGAAAGGCGAGGAGGGAGAAGAAAGAAGAAAGGTAAAGAGGGACGGAGATGCTTACCCAGGGTCCAGGCACCAACCAGCTGATGTCAGGATGGGAACCTGGGAGTTCTGAGTGGCTGGGAGATGCTGGTGGAGAGAGAGTGATAGATAATGTGCTGGGCTGGTGGTCAAGCACAGGTGGCCTCCCCAACCTGTCCTCCAGTATCCGGCACGGCGGCTTTTATGATCCTAACAGCTCATTTGTGTGGCAGATTCATCACTCAAGTCAGTTCTGTTGTTAATGAGAAAAAATGACCATTACCCATTCCTTCCACACACACACACCCTTTTCTTAGATGTGCCCAGTTATAAATTAGCCATTTTCATTATTCATTTTTCCTGGATGACTCATGCTTCAGGAACTTGACATCAGCCCCAGTCTGGAGAGTTCGATTTCTGTGGTCATCTGCTCTCTTGCATTCTGACATGAGTTAACTGTTAAGAAAGGATGGGTGCAGCTAGAATAAGGATCAGCGATGACTCCACAAATCACGCTGGAGAGCAGCTCACCAGATTCCTGGTTCATCTTCCGAAAGCAGCCCAGCATGGACAGGGAGCAGAGAATTGATGCTATTTCCCTTCTGGTTTTAGAGGGCAGCTCTACAGGTGAGGGAATGGCCAACATGAAATCTGGAAATAAGCTGGTAGAGGGTTAGTAGACTTTTTGCTTATTCATTCTTGAACCAGGTAATTTCATTTTCTGTCTAGCTTCAAACCCTGGGAGGACATCAGGACACAGGGAAGGGCAGGGCTCAGGTCAGTGCTTCAGTTATGAACGTGGGCAGATTTTTTGATACACCATTTCTTCAGGTGTCACATGGGAAAGTGATGCTCACCCATGATGTTGTTGCAAGGATGAGGAATGATCTGAATTTTAACTGAATTTAAAAAAAAAAGACTTGCTAAACTGAGCTTTAAAATTGAGTAAACAATTATTGGGGTATTAAAATGTCCTAAAGAAATCATCGTTAAAAATGTTGGGATTGGGGCTTCCCTGGTGGCGCAGTGGTTGAGAATCCGCCTGCCAATGCAGGGGATACGGGTTCGTGCCCCGGTCCGGGAAGATCCCACATGTCGCGGAGCGGCTGGGCCCGTGAGCCATGGCCGCTGGGCCTGCGCATCCGGAGCCTGTGCCCTGCAACGGGAGAGGCCACAACAGTGAGAGGCCCGCATACCACAAAAAAAAAAAAAAAAAAAAAAAAAAAAAAAAAAAAAAAAAAAAAAAAAAAAAAATGTTGGGATTGGTTTTACCATATAGAAGTCGAATATGCCTTGTGTCCTAATGCAAGATTCTGGGTATGGGATTAGCTTGTGTAAAGTATTAAAATATAAGGATACGAAAAACTTAGAGATAAACTTCAAAAAGTATAGTTACTTTAATTTTTTAAAACAGTGAAAAATCCAGAAAACCTGACAATCTGAAATGCACTCCGTGCAGACTTCACTTTTGCATGGGGTCTGATGTTGGGTTGTAAGGAGACTCAGGGCATAGACTTTAGTTAAAGATCCATGTCTGATGCTAGTTGCAAAGACAGCTAGTTGTGAAGATGAAGGGTATTGAGAAAGGGGGATGATGAGGATACCCTTCCCCTCATGAACCCCACCTTCCTGTATCTAAACTCTCCATCTGTTCCCATATTGTTATGGACCGGATGTCCAAAACTCCAAAATTCATGTTGAAACACTACCTCCCAATGTGATGGCATCTAGAGGTGATGCTTTGGGAAGTGATGAGGTCTTGAGGGTGGCGTTCTCATAAAAAGGGATTTGTTCTTATCAAAGGGCCTTGGGAGCTTCCTTGCCCAAGTGAAGGTACAAGAAGCACCCATCTGCTACTCAGAAGAAGGTCCTGTCAGCATCCAACCATACTGCCACCCTGATCTCAGACTTCCAGCCTCCAGAACCCCAGAGGCACCAAGACACATACAGAAGCTCACCTCCGTGTCCCACCTTCCTGATCTTTGCAATTTGATTTCCCACCTTCTAGTACTTTCATCTTTTCCTACTTGGCAAACGTCAATCCATCCATAAAGATCCAGCATAAACATCACCTTCTCTGATTGTGGTTGGTTCCCTTCCATTCACACCACATGAATAGGGTTCCCCTGGGGCCAGGGACTAGGTTAGGAGCTGGGGAAAGGCAAAGACCCCTTCAGGCAGGGCTCTTAGGGCTCCAGACCAGTGTGAACACCTCTATGCACTCAGGGAAATCCAGAGTCATCGCCCTGGGTTCTCTCTGTTAACTCAGGCCCCTTTGAAGGGAAAGTATGTCTCCTAGTTTTTTCCTCCAGGGTCAGAATATTGCCTGGCACATGGTCTGTACTTACTAATATTTGTGGAATTAAATACTGTATTAATGATCTTTAACTTAGTTGTGTATCTTCAATCGAGTTGGCTTTGCTTGTGTTTGTTCGTTTCCTTATCTGGCTTTGTTGGTACCAGGGTGGCTAAGCCAGATGTCAGTCACAGATACCATTTGGGGGGAAAAGGACCACCACCTCCCTGGCAACATTATGAATCCAAATACTGTTGTGTGCATAAACATTTACAATGAACAGGAACAAATTGGTCAGCTGCCTATATCTTTCAAGATAATATAAATGAGTTGTTTTGGGGTAGGATCCCGCAAAGGAGGCTCAACTCCCCATCTCTTGGATATCCTTGTTCATTCCGGTCCAAAAGCCAAATGGTAGGCTCGGTGCTCTGACCATAAATTGAGAGCCCTCCCCTTGAAAGCTGTGATTCCAGCGGTGTCTGGTGCATCTTGCATAGTGTGAGATCCCAGATAGATCACATTTTCACACTTACCCATCTGCCACCGCCTGCTTCTCAAAGAACCACTCAGTCACACTCTTTAAAGAGCCCCGGCTGCCGCAGGAATGTGTTTTGAAAATGAAGGAGGAACAAAAAGATGAATGAGCCCCCTCTCCAGGCCCCTCCAGGCAGGGTCAGAGACAGAGGCAAGGCCATGAGCTTTGGTCCCACAGCTGCCCTTTCTTCGCCTCCACGCCGTGCTCCCTCCCTGGGGATAATTTGGAAAGAACACTCAGTGTCCGCCTGTTTGCAGTAGAAGCTATTCAGATACTCTGAGAAAGCAGCCTGAGTGACTTGGGTGCCTCACATGAATTATCATTTTTTTAATTTGTTTCCATTCGGTCTCAGTAATTATGCTTTTGACTTTGCAATACATTCATTGCCGTCACTGTGCTGTTTTGTTCTCCACAATAGAGGAGTAGTTCAGAGATGTTCTAGGAGGGGACCCCAGTTCCCAAGGAGGAGAAGGGGGGGACACACAGCTCGCAGAAGGTAATGGGCAGGGAAATGCAAGGGATTCAAGGATCCAGCATTGATATCTGGCAACATTTGTACAGAAAGCAGGAAACACTGTTACTTCTGGGTTCCTAACACCAACTCAGAACAGGAGGCAGCTCTCTTTTTTACTTTCTGCTGAAATTAGCTTTTATCCTCCATCAAAATCCACAGACTGGTTTGTTCTTATTCTTTGCTTTTTTTTACTCTCCTTTTTTAGTTCATTTAATGCTAAAACAGAGAAAACTAGAGAGCTCACTAAACAACCAACGCATCAGGACTCTCTACCACTCCTGTGTTTTTGTCACCCATTTGGTTGACAGGGGATATTAGAATGTGTGCTTAAGACACAGATGTGGGTTCCAACCCTTCTTGGACCTTCTGCAGAGAAGTTGTGTGACCTGGGGCAAGTCGACTGCCCTTTCACAACTTCATTTTATTTGTTCATTAGTAAAATGGAGGTAATAAAACTGACTTCCTAGGATTGTTGAGCTGATGAATGAGACGTCAGTAGATTATGTTTAGCATAGTGCTTCTCACAGGGTAACCCTGGAGAAAGTGGATCTTGTTTTCATCCATATTCTCTCCACTTAAACACAGATAAAAAGGCATCCTGGCTATAGCTTTAACGATTTAGCTAATTAAATATCATGGGAGGGGAGCGGCTAGCATCACGACCTCCTTACCCACCATGTTCCTCTCTTCTGGGCTGGGAGATAACGAGCAGAAGATGGGCCATACTCTTTCAGACACCTGGATTCCTATTAGGCAGATTCACAGGCAAACTCCTCCAAGCCAGGTGTGCCCACTGTCTGTGTAATCTCAGACCATTCCTTCCCAGCCATGCCCTGCTCTGTTCCCCTGACTTGACTGCCCTCTGGTTTCCTGCACAGTTGGTCTAAAGGGAGGCACTGTTGGAAGACTAGAGCATAAGAACAGGGGAGAAGCAAGAGTATATCTCCCCTTACCCTTCTCTGAACATCTCCAGCAGTCGTTGTGTCTTTTGCTGGCTCTCGTTCCAGTGGATAACCTCCCCTCCATGGTCCCCCCTCCCCTGGGCCATCCCTGCTGTGGGCACCCCTTGATCCAGATGGAATTTCTTCACTCTCTGTCGCATGTGTTACCAATCCCCATATTAAACAACATGATTCTGAGATATCTAGATGGGGTTCACTTTTCTTGCCTAGACCTTGAATTCTGTTGGAATAGTTTGCACTTGAACATGAAATTGTCATCAGCTAAGGGAACTCTGCAGATGAGCCTCTTCTCTCTACCTCTCTCCTAAGCCACACAAGCAGTTTTTAGCCCAGATGACTGCCTCTTTGTATTTTCAGCTTGGTCTACTCCTTTGCTTGGTAGTTACTACCTGTTGAGAAATCCCCTTAAAATTTTAGTGAAATTCAAGACAGATCCAAATGTGGGTATGTGACCCAGTTGGTCTAATGAGAGTCAGTTCTGGATCTTTTTCTGAAACCAGCATGACTGGATACGCTGATTTATCCATGGGTTCTGTGTCTCCAGCAGAGTCTATCACTCCTCTGTACCCCTTGTGAAACTTCCCCCTCATGTGCTGATGTCGGAAATATCAGCACTCAGCAGTGGCACTCGCAGTGAGTAGTGAGGCTGAGTAGTTAACACCAGGGCACAGAGTGGGAGATAAAGCATTAGACAGACCAGAATATTGGTCCAACTCTTATTGGCTGCAACTTGCTTTATGGACAAGTCATTCTCCAGTTCAGAAAGAACAGATTGTTGGAGCAAGAGGAAAGGAAGAAACTTAGGATGCCCAAGAAGTACTGTAGGTTGGTCACCTGCCTTTGTTTTGCTGTTAAATCACAATTTCAGGATTATGTTTGTGACTCACATTTTTTAAGAGCCACATTTCATTGCTGTCTTGTCCTACTACAGAAATCACAGAATGTGACCAAGACTTGGGGGAAGTCCTTTCTAAGTACTTTCTGACTTAATAAAACCCTAGGCATTCTTATAGTACACATGATTATATGATGTTTATAAAGGTGGAACCTGTCGCTCAGAAATGTGGGAGGGAAGGAGATGAACCCAGGGCTGTCTACCTTTGAATCCCAGCTTCTTCTTGCTGGACCAGCTTCTTGCCGGTGTCCAGACTCATCTCGCAAGCAAGAATACTGCCTGGTCCTTAGAAAGCATTCAGCCAGCATTTGCAAAACATGGATAAAACTATTCAGGGGAAACTAACTCCGAGACCTCACTGTTCCTCATTGCTCTCTCACTGAGGAACTGAGACAGACCCAGTTTGCAGGGCTATTTTTTTTTTTAAAACAATATTTAGGGCAGGTGGTACCCCATTGAAAGGTTAGCAGAGCACTTAAGCATACTGACTCTGACTCAAACGCCCAGCACTATGGCTTAGGGCAAATCAATTAACCTCCATAAAATGTAGTTTCCTACAATGTAAAATGGACCTAGTGAGACCTATTAGGATTTGCCAGGGACCTTTAATGAAAACAATAAAGTGCTTGCTATAATAAATAGAGTCAATCTGAAATGAGCTGTCTCTCTTATTATTATTTTATAGGATACATATTACTAATGGGAGAATAGTCACAGATATCACCCTTTTCAAAGTATACACACACAAAAGATCTAATGACTAGACTCCCCAATTTCCTCCTTCCTACAGGAAGTTTCTTTCCTGTTGAGAAGAGGGATAGGTGGGTCTACATTTTAAGGGCTGAGAGATCTGAAAGAGAAGAGAAGGCAGAAAAAGAGCCACGTGAATAAGGGACAGAAGACAAGCTGTTTCTGTGTGTTTATTGTGGGGAGCTGGGTTTAAGAAGAGTGACAATGCAGGACTGGGAAGCAGGGACAAGGAGCATATGCCTGTGAACCGTTCCTATGGACTGTCACCACATCCCTTTCAATAGACTGCAGGAAAATGGAGTAGAGAATTAGAATCCTTTTAATTACTTCTGTTTCATAAACTTTTGGGACATAAAAAAACTCCAAGGTCAACCTATGTGTGCCCAGTGCAAACAGGGTTATAGTTATAACCCCATCAGTTTTGCGAATAGAGCATGTCTAGTAACAATAGACACTCATGGTTTTGTGCCTTGGGACGGAGAACTCCTTATCTCAAAGGCCAGCAGTTTTTCACCCATCTTTTGTCCAACTGATATAAAGAGAAATCCTTCCCAGGTTACAGATTAATAGCAATTATCTCATTCAATCTAAAAACAAACAAACAAACAAAACCAGAAAACAAACAAACAAGAAAGCCCTTCTAACTCAAGCCTCCGCCCCCCGCTGTAGTTCTTCACTGAGTGGTCCTCACCTGGCTGGGCTACTAACAGCTAGTCGACTTCAGGGATGGGATAGTGAAGTAGAATTTTAAGGAAACGCATCTTAGTAAACAACATCTGGACAAAGCAAAGAAGAAACGGGAGTGTAGTCGGGCATCACCCGTGCAGTGACAGATTGCATCTTTAATAAGCAGGCACTTAATTAGAAAAGTAATTTGTAAGAGACATTAACGGAATGTGAGTATTCAACTTTGACCAACACACTTGCATTGAAGTCTAGGCTCTGTCACATATGGAGGCGTATGTTTCAAATCTGAGGATGATGCCCCCCAGTCCGTGAGCTCTCAGTGTGGACTCGTAACTGTACTGGTTGAAGAATAATACCGAATATTTGCAAGCCCTTTAAAATTTACATCGGCTCACTTCCCTTCCCCCAACAGAGAGCTCATCAAGAGATGAAGAAAGACCCTGGGGGCTGAGGGAGGGGAGAGTGCCCCTTACCCACAGTCACGGTGTATGCAGTTAGGAGACAAAGCACAGCCTTACCCGGAGGATTTCCTCAGCGTTGCCAAAAGAGGATACCTGAGATAAGTTGTCAGTCAGGGGACAAGGTGAATTACAGACGTCGGGGAAATGGAACAAAAACCCAGGCTGAAGTGCTACAACAAGAAATAACAAGAAACCAAGGGGGAGGGGACAAGGGAGAGGGATGGACTGGGAATTTGAGGTCGGTAGATGCAAACTATAACATTTAGAATGGACAAGCAACAAGGTCCTACTGTACAGCACAGGGAACTCTATCCAATCTCCTGGGATAAACCATCATGGAAGAGACTATATTAACAAGCACATATATATGTGTAAAACTGAGTCACTTTGCTGTACTGCAGAGATTCACACAACATTGTAAATCAACTATACTTCAATTTAAAAAAAAAAAAGAGAGAGAGAGTTTTTTTGGGAAAAAAAGAAAAATAGCAAGAAGCCACAGGTCAGGACAGGAAGCTCCATCCAAACAATTGTTTTGAACCCTGGTCGCACAGTAGAGTATAATTTTTAAAAACACGGATAGCAGTACCCCATCCCAGACCAATTTGATGAGAAACTTGGTCAATGAGAACAGACTTTGTTTATTTAAGTTCCCAGATGATTCTAATGTGCATCCAAGGTTGAAAACCATCAAATGAAAGTATCTGAGCGTAGCATGGGGTGGACACGGGAAAGCAGCTGTGGAATTGGGCAGATCTAGTTTAATGTCCCGTATTTGTAAAAAAAAAACATTTTTTGTTAATCTTTGCTTATCATACAAGGAAGGAGGCTTTAAGCAATTTTGTCTGAGCCTTATTTTCCCCATCTGTAATATTGAAATAATAATGTTGCCTGCTTAAGGTTTTTACTAGTGCTAAAATTCTGATACCCACTATGCCACCCAATCTGCCCTCTAGTAGAAAATTACTGTGTCAATTTCATAAATACTTATTAAACACTAAATATGTGCTCAGATATTCCTGGATGAATAAGACAGAAATGGTATTTGTCCTCAAGAACAGTGGCTTTCAAAATTAACATCCATCAGAATCACCTTGAAAAAAGACTGCTGGTACCCACCCCAGAATGTCTCCTTCTGTAGGTCTGGGGTGTGACCTGATTATTAACTTTCCAAAGACATTTCCTAGTGATTCTGATGCTGCCGGTGAGAGTGGACCCCGCTTTGAAAACCATTGTCCTGGGAAGTGACAAACTATTAGGAAGAACAGGCAGTTGAAAAGTGGGATAAGTGTTATGAATAGAGAGTGTCTGGGTGGCAGATGGGAGCCTAAGGAGAAAAGAGGAGGTGACTTGAACTTCTTCCAGGGAGGGAGGACATCAGGGAAGATTTCCTGGGAAGAGATAAGGATGAGAAAGAGTTAAGGGACAGAAGAGATAGGAGAGTCTCTAGGTGGAGGGAATTGGAGAGGGAAGAGCATACCTGGAACACAGGGAGACCCAGAGAAGGTGGGTGAGTTTGGGGCATGGATTGTGCGGGGCAAGGGTGCTGAGGGCAGACAGGTAAGGGGCAAGAATGGGGAGGGACCTTGATGCTTAAAAGTCATTTATGCAAAGGGCGATTGAAAGGTCATTGAAGAGCACAGATGGTCAGGATTGTTATGAAAAGATCTCTGTGGCTGCCCCCGCCGGGTTGGGGAAAATATTGGGATGGAGATTGAGACTGGAAGGTCTCCACTCTGGGAGGGTGCTTGGGCTGGGACTTGACTCAGATGATTTCTTGTTATTAAATGGAACTGGCCTAGGGTAAAAGATAAAGACTCTGGTCCACCAGACAAGGAAACTTGGATATCCAAAGGAGAGCTCCTGCTGAGTCTTGGGACTTCAAAATATTCTTGGATAAGTTCCAAGAGGTTTGAGAGAAAAGCCAGGGAGGAAAACTGGAGAAAGCACATATTTCCACCTGGAAGGTGGCTGTGTGAGTTTCCTGCAGCTGCTGTAACAAATTCCCACAAACTTAGTGGCTTAAAAACTGTACACATTTCTTACAGTTCTGGAGGTCAGAAGTCCTAAAATCATGGTGTCACAGGACTGCATTTCTTCTGGAGGCTGTAGGGAATAATCCATTCCCTTGTCCCTTCCAACTTTCAGAAGCTTACTGGGTAATCCAGGATAATCTCCCTGTCTGAGGTTCTTAATTTAATCACATCTGCAAAGTCCTTCTTGTGACGCAAGGTAACATTTATTTACAAGTTTTAGTAATTAGGATATGGACATGTTTGGGGGCCTTTATTCTGCATATCGCAGTGGCAAAATGGTACATGAGTGATTGTTTGAGGGCACAATTTGCAACACAATGGAAGACAAGAAGGGTCAGAATGCTAAAGATTAAGAAAGAAAATTATAAAATGAAATGAAATCCCTTCCATGAGCCAGTTTTGTGTCTTTCTTTTTAAAATAACTTAGTAGGACAGACTTAAGTCAAAGTCTTCTCTGTAATGACTGATGGAATTATTTTATTTCTTCTTCATTTATTGAATGTTTTAAAGCCCACCTTTCCTTCCCTCCCCCCTTTCCTTCCTTCCTTCCTTCCTTCCTTCCTTCCTTCCTTCCTTCCTTCCTTTCTTTTCTGATGCCCTTTCAGTGGGCTCCGATTTCAAAACTTTAGAAATAATACACCAGTAGCTGTGTGACAGCTCTGAGATAACAAACTCATTTTCCAATCATACAAATGTTTTTAAAGCTCCCTGAATCATCCCAAATTTTACTTGCATTAAAAAAAAGGGGGGCTTCCCTGGTGGCACAGTGGTTGAGAATCCGCCTGCCGATGCAGAGGACACGGGTTCGTGCCCCGGTCCGGGAAGATCCCACATGCCGCGGAGCGGCTGGGGCCGTGAGCCATGGCCGCTGAGCCTGCGCGTCCAGAGCCTGTGCTCCTCAACAGGAGAGGCCACAACAGTGAGAGGCCTGCGTGCCGCAAAAAAAAAAAAAAAAAAAAAAAAAAAAAAGGAACATAAAATTATGGACTTTGTCATTTCATTTCTTCTCCATACTGTTCTCTTATTTTTGAAGTTTACTTTCATGTAGCTTGAAAGGACTTATTTTTCCATTGGAAATTATCTCCTATATTCACTAAATAATACGATTTTTAAAATATATGTATTTTAAGTCTGAAAACAACTATCTTTATACAGTATTTTGATGAATCCCCATGGTTAAGTTTCATGTAAAGTGTTTTTCCACTTCTAAAATAATTTTTCTAAAGAAAATAAGACAGTACTTTTTTCCCCCCTCTAATCCAGAAGTACTTTTTGATATATGATAGGAGTGTAACACTGGAATAAATCAGGTTATTTTAAGTTCTGTAAATTTTGAGGTAAATATGCACACTTTCATATGTTCAATGTTATTCCCTTTTATCCAGACTCCTCTGATGCCAAAATACTATTATATCCATTTGTGAATGGTTTAGGAATATCAGTTCTTTGCAAGCTAATGGGAAGGGATATCTATCTGTTGGAAGCATAGGATTATTTGAACAGATGTGAGTTTCTCACTTAAGATGCACACACAGAGGAAGTGAATTCCACACTTAACCATTTTATAGGTGAAGAATGAAGATTATAAAGATATTTATCTCCCATACAGTGTCTCAGACAATGTACCAACCCCAGAATCTCACCAAAAACAAATAGAAAATAGTAATGGATGTAATCTAGAAAGAAGATATATGATGTGAAAAATAAAAGACGAGGTTCAGCAAAAGACAAAAATTAATAGAGGACAAAGAAATACGTAATAAAAAATAATTATTGACAGTAAGGAAATGATTCTACAATGGAAGCTTTCATAGCTACAAATTTAAGACTGATAGACAGAAAAAGGAAATAAAAATAATGTCTCAATACCACAAGGTTTTATTTTTATTTAAAATAAATTTATTTTTAGTTAAAGTTTTTACCTGAAAATGGTTCATTTGCCAAGTTTTTGGGTCAACGTTTTCTTACCTGTGTGTGCCTTTGCTAGATAGTTTTCTATATGTTGTTTCTGACAAACCATATCTATTTCACATCGCTAGTGGTTTTTTCTTTTTCTTTTAATTTCTTTTAATTAGAGAGAGAAATAATTAATTTGACAAGAAATCAGAGTGTCAGATCTTCCTAGTATTTTATAAATGTTTTCGTTCTTTTACATTTATCTTATCTACATGTAATTAGACAGCATTTTTATGTTACTCACCTTTTTCAAATCATTCAGTGTGGTTTTCATGGAAACAACTCTTTCCTTTTGCACTTAGGTGCCATTGATTTGTGTAATATTAATTAAACCACGTGGTTTACACCTGGTATAATCAGTTTTGAGGAGAAACATAAGTGGCGCTTTCTATGGGAGCAGAAGAGCAGAGACACACAAGGCAGCAGCTTTGTCCCATGACGATGGCCTCCAACCTGCATTTTACACAGAAAATGCAGAGAACCAGTTAACCTGGCAGGTCAGTTAAGTATAGGTCAGATGAGAAAGCCTCTGCTGTCCAACTGTAGCAATTACTATGAAATTATAATTTTATGTGTTTAATAATAAACTGAAGCTAAATTTTTGGTAAAAGGTAACATAGGAATAGTGAAGAGTAAATGAAAGTAAAAGGAGATTAAAGTCTGTCTTCCTCAGGGACATAGAGAACACAAAGATAAATGTAGGCATTTAAAAAAATTTTTATTGGAGTTTAGTTGATTTACAATGCTGTGTTAGTTTCAGGTATACAGCAAAGTGAGTCAGTTATACATGTATCCATTCTTTTAGGTTATTTTCCCATATAGGTCATTATAAATGTAGACTTTTTCAGAAGGAAAAGTTAAATGTGAGTGTTAATATACGAAAGTAGCCATAAAATTTATTAAATGAATCTCTAACTTCTATACCAAAAGAGCAGAAGTGTCTTTCTAATACAAGACTGAAAAAGATAAAAACCTAATAACAGAATAATAAGAAAAAAAGCAAAATAATATGATTTCTTTGTGTTCAAGTATATATTAAGTACAATAAATAAATATAGGTTAGACTCATCTGTTAAAAAAGAGACTAAGATTTAATTTTTTCTTTAATTCAACTGTGCTTACATTTATGTGTCATGATGGCCTTGTGGTTATATAAGAAACAATCACAGTTTTAAGAAATGCTTACTGAATATGTATACAGAAATAAAATATGTGTGAATTTGCTTTCAATTATTTCAGTTCAGACAAACAAAGAAGCTAGATGAAGTAAATACGGTAAAATCTTAGTAATTGTTGAATCTAGGTGAAGAGAGCATCGAAAGACCATTGTACTATAACCTACTATTAATACACTTGATATTTTTATTAAGAAAAATCTTGAGGGATTCAGCTAAAGTGGTGTTCAGAAGGAAATACAAAGCTGAAGAGCATTTGTTAGAAAAGAAGAAAGTTTGAAAACAAACAAATGTTCAACTCCACCAGATTTTTTGGTCACCATTTAAAATTATAATTTGGTAAGTTTTAAGAAAATGCATACAACTGGAACACTTCACTGAAATTATGATATTGAACATGCAAGATTCAATATTTAAAGAATGTTACTTATCTCTCATTTAACCTATAAATTTATAATTTAATGCAATCTAATCAAAAGCGCAGTAGCATTCTTCAGAATATATGACAAATTGAGTTAAAAATTTCACATGGATAATAAATGTGCAAAATAGACAATATAAATTCACAAATTTTAAAAAATATGGTTGGATTTTCTCCACCAAATACCAAGATATATTATATGTTGTGGAACTTAAAATGACAGAGTATTGTCCAACAAATGATAAATAGATCATTGAACTATAAGGATGAGTACAGAAGCAGACCGTTGCTTATATGAGAACTTAGCATGTCTGGAGGAGATATGACTATCAGTGGGTGTGACAGAAACTCTGCCAGATATTTGCCAAATCATTTCATTGTTTTCCTGGGCACCAGGGAACTGGCATTCCCCATCTCTCCTTGCGTCTAGGAATGAGTCTGTGGAATATAGATGGAAGTGCTATACAGCATTTCCAGATATGGCCCCTAAACTGTCCCAAGTGATTAGTCACATTTTCTCCACTCTGCATGATTGTAAGTGCAGGACTCCAAGATGGTAGAAGCTTAAGATGGAATGAACCTGATCCCTATGACCTTCCATGGAGGGGGAGATTCCAGGCGGAGCAATAAGCTGATCTGCATTGAGCTGTGTAAGTCAAAGAGAAACAGGATTGTTGCAACAGTTAGAATTTAATCCCTAATTAGTACAGTACAGGAAACAACTAACAATTTAATGTGTGGCATGGAGGAAATGCTCATCCATCATAAAGGAAAAAAAAAAAAAAACAAACAAACCTGCAGTATAACTAGTATGCTGCTTCCTAGCAGAGGAAAATATTCAAGGAGGAATAAATACCCAATAATTTTAAAATACTTTTAAAAGTATAATAGGAGAATACCCTGTGACTGTGGAATGAAGAGGGCTTCCTTAAGCAAAGCACACAATGGAATAAGACAAGAAAGAAAAAAATGTTAAAGAAAAAAATGACATTTAAATATATCAAAATCCTAAAAAGAAATCTCAGATCAAAAATATCAATGAACACAATACAAGACATAACACTAGGCACTAGGAGAGAAGACATTCACAATATATTAAAAAAACAGTATTATTATTCAAAATATATAAATGCTGTCTAAAAATTAATGTTGAAAATTCATGTTGAAAATCATGAAAAGGAAAATAAGTGAAAATTATCAGTAGAAGAGGAAATTCAATGGCCCATGCATTGAGGAAAAGATGCTCAGCTTCTCCAGCTATCAGGAAATACAAATTAAACAAGAATTAATAGCATTTATCATATGTTACATTGGCAAAGATTAAATGATTTGATAATCCAAATGTTGGAGAACTCATCCACCACTGATAGGATTCAGAGTGCTGGAGACCTCTTGGAGCACAATTTAGCATTACCTGGGACAGCTGGGCATGCCCAGCTACCGAGCAATACCAATTGTAATTGCCTTCCTACACCAGCATTTGCACATGTGCACAGAAGAACCATGCAATATATCCAATGCGTCACGGTTTGCAAGAGCAAAGGGATTGGAGATTACCTTAAAGTCTATCAACATGGGATGGTTAAATAAAACATGGTACCTACATCTGGTGGAATAGCTCTTAAAGACACAAAGTAGATAGATGGATTTCCTCCTTAAAACATATCAAAAATATAATATTTTGTGAAAAAAACATGTTGCAGAACACAATATCTAGAACTCTCCAATCTATTGATGCATGGTTAATTAATTACACAGATTGTATACATTCATTTTTTCTTTGGATTGCATGTAAATGTAAAAGTATAATAATGGGATTACAAAAGCACTCACTATTGCTGGAGTTCTAATGGATAACAGATGGTACACTGAAATCGGGGAAATTTGAGGGGAGTTTAGTCTGGAATGATCTATATTTCTTGTCAATTTTTATAAATTTATTTTCTTTTTTTATGGGACAATTTATAAAAGTCTGGTCAGCTTTGGTGAAATTATCCAAGTATAGTACAAGAGCTGGGTCTGGTAAGAGCAGGAAACTTGGGCCACCCCTAGGCCTGAATGGGTCCATGTAGGTAGTAGTTGCTGGAGAGGAGGTTGTATGGAGGGGGACACAGCCAGGCCATGGCAACCCTGCAGGGATGGAGCTAAGGGAACAACAACTCCAAATTTAGTACTTTTCTCCGGAAACTTTGATAAAATTCCTGTCTACACTTCCTTTGTCTCTTTCCCTCTTTCCCAATTCTGTACAGTATGGATGGTTCGTTGTTCTGATTCATGATGAAATTTTTATTTTGGAATCTGAAAAAATAAATACTTCCTGCTGTTTCATTCTAATCCAGTATTCTTGTAGTACATTGCATTGAAGGACTGGGAGACAGAAATGTGGGTTCTTCTTATCTTGTGTCTGCTTCTCATTAGACATGAGAAACTGAGCAAGTCATATCCCCATTCTGGACCTCAGTTTTCTCATCTCTAAAATAGGGTTGATAATAGTGACAGCAAAGGGTTCTTGAGAAGGTCACGTGAGATAAGATGATCCTCTGCCGTCTGAAGTAGTGTTTCTCAGACTTTAAGGTGCATGTGAGTCACCTGAAGAGCTCATTAAAAATCAACATTCTGATTCACTGCACATGGGCTAGGGCCTGAGATTATAGTGCCCATGATGTTGGTGCAATGATCATACCTCTCATGGCAAGACATTGGAAATCGAGATGAAAGTGTTGCATCCCAAAACAAGTTTATGAAATCCTAACAGTAAACAGGTATCTTTACTGCTGGACTTTCCAATAGCTCAGATCTACTCGCTGTTCACAAGGACCCCTCAGGGAGACTGACAGTGTTCACAGAAGAATCTGAGAAAGGGTGGTCAACAGAATAGATCCCTAGCATGGGACTTATAGACACCCATGATTCAAAGCCTTCTTACCTGGCCAGACTTAGATAAGTCAAAGCAGAGAGTAAAATATGCTGCATGCAGTGAATAGAATTCACCATTTAATAATCAAGCCCTTAATTAAAAATAAGTAATTCATAAGAGTGATTAATATTAGGTGCCTAAGTAGGTTTTTTCAACGCTCTTGGCATTTAAATAGAGGATGAAGTTTAGAATTTCTTCCTTCTCCCAAAAAAATATTTCTTTAAGAAACGAGTCTTGAGCAAATGCATTTTTTTACTTAGTTTGAAGAGAAATATAATCCCTACACTGGAGGCTACTATAATGCTAGGCTACTGGTAAACACACCCTTGGACAGGGCACTTTTAAGGATTTACTTATTCAGTCAACAAATATTTATTTATAGTCTACTAAGCCCCAGCCACTGTGTTGCACATACTGTGGCAAAGAACAGCCATGGAGCATATCACTGCCCTCAAGAAACTTACATTCTAGGCGGCCAGACACTCACATATGATATAAGTAGCAGGGAGTTCAGTGAAAAAATAAAACAGGGTGATAGAACTCTAAGTCACTGGGGAGGTTGCTTGACTAGGAGGGCCTTTCAGAGGAGGTGTTCTTTATGAGGAAATCTGTAGGATGAGATGTGGAAGCTTTCCAGCCTGGGAAAAGGTGCCAAGGCTAAATACAGTTTGGTTGGCTAGAGTACTAGGAAACAAAGAGGTAAGTGACATTGCATGAAGTTGGGAGAAGTACGTAAGCAGAGACCAATTTCTGTATCCTGGATTGTGCATCATAATGAGGACTTTGGATTTTAATATCACTTCAGTGGGAAGCCATTGGAGTGTTCGCTTTAAAAAAAAAAATGATTGACAGATTTTAAAATGTATCCTGGTTCTCTGACGGGCTAGTCAGGAAGTGACCAGTTGGTAGACAATTACAGTAAGCACAGCAAGAGGTCATGGTGGCTTGAACCACTAGCCAGTATCATAACATTGGAGTTGGGGATTGGTGGGGGGATTGGAGATGTAAGTGTGGTACAACAGTTGGACTGGGGAGGGTTACTGAGAGAATAGAAAGAGCAAGGGACTCCTACCTTCTGATATTAACATTGGGGTGAGGAAGACTAGGGAGGGGAAGGCAATCCAGGAAGACTAGGAGGAAAATACATTTAGGATGAATGGGGATTCATCTTCAACAAAGTATTTTTGAGGTTCCTATCATATACCCAAGTGGAGAGGTCAAACGTCTAAGCGCTCATTGAAGTCTGAGAGCCTTTGGTTTATACAAGCTATTTAGAGCCATGAAAAAGAATGAGAAAATCTGGAGAGAGATTAGAGAGAGAAGAAGGAAGAGGACCCAGACCCCATGTGGTGTGAGGGTTCACCATATCTGGAGGTTGGGAAGGAGTATCCTGTGTGCAGGAGGAGCACTGGGAGATGGTGGTGTCAGAGTTAAGTGAGGAGAGAGTTTCATGAAAGGGGGATAGATCAAAACATTGACTATTCAGCCAAGGGGCTGAAAAAAGGGCAAGTAGAAGTGTGTCCCAGCCCTGGGCTGCGCTGAGTGGTGAGAAAGCTAAGACAGTCTTTGCCTCAAAGGACTAACCGTCTGGAGGGGACATTCGTGTCCACAGGTGATGAGTTTACATCTTCAAAGTTCAATGGTGATGCATTACCAGGGACCGCTAGCCAGTCGTCCGCTCATGCTCTTCTGAGAAGGTAATAGAGATTTACTTCCTTCTACTACATTTTTTTGCTTTTTGTTTGTTTGTTTTATCTCTAACACTAGATTATAAATTCCCCAGCGCCATCTATAGCAGCTTCAGCAGAGAAAACACTCAGTGAATGTTTACTGAATAATGAATAAAATATGTGGAAACTCTCGCAAAATTTTATGTTTTTAAATAGCATATGCATACAGTTATTTTATTATTCTTGTTGTGAGAATTGGTAAATTAACATCTTCATGGGACCTAGCACGATATCTGAGAAAATACTATGATAGGAAGCAGATGACAAGCACCACAAATTTCCCCACCCCCCCTGCCCAAATATAAAACAGAATTTGAGGCGGGGAAGAAACGACACACTGAATTGTTCCTTCCTCATCTACTTGTGCTTTTTCACTTGGGTTATTCCTCCTCTAGACTTCCCATCCCCTGTTCCAATGAAGAAAGATAGAGAAGAAGGAAGTAGAACATAGTCAACTGTGGAATGTGGCAGAAGAAGTGAGCCACAGGATCCACAGAACTGTGTATCATACCAAGAACTGAGGAGTGGAAGTAAAGAGGCCAAGGGAAGAGGAACTAGTAACCTTGAACCTACCTCTCCGTCAAGTACTGCTTCTCGTCCAGATCTGCTTGCTGGTCAGCACGCCCTGATCGCCTCCCACTGTGCTCACCCATTCCCCTCTCCAGGCAGCCATTGGAGTGGCCTCAGGGGACCCAAAGCTTCAGGTTGAAATAATAGATCGACTGTAGAAGGTAAATCCAGACACTCCTAAGGCACAAAACCAAACAACCAAACAACCACCCTAAATAAAAGTCATCCTCTACTGCTTCAGGACATGTGAAAAATTCAAATTTAGAGCTGAAAAAGCACAACTCCAAAGACTTTGGGAACACTGCAACATATGCCACCACCAATAGAGGGGTAAGCAGACTGGAAGGTCTACGTAGGGGAGGTGTCAAGATGATGACTTGTTTACTGTGTACAAAGTGACCGTGGAGATGTGGATAATCAACAGCAATAACAGCAACAACAATAAGTTTACAGTTTCTATAAACCACTTTCTTACATGCTCCTCTATGATATACTTTGAGTAAATTATCATCATCTCCACACTACAAAATGAAAAACTAAGTAAGAATGAGGAATGCGAATGCATGTAAAACCATGAAAGGCTTCCCCTAACCTGGTCTGTCCTACCACAGTACCATCTCAGGCTCCAGGCACAGGCTTCAGGGTAAGGGTGGATGAGCATCAGTGTCTGGTGTTACTAGTTGGAGAAACAGTGTGTGGAAGACATTTCTGTCCTAGGAGGAAAGGATGAATTTGAGTGGTTAAACCAAGGAAGCTTATCAGAGATTGCAATGGAAGATGCTAAACAGGGACCAGGTGCTGTGATGAGTCTACTGTATGGCATATATACTGAGCTTGGAAAGGAATGGGAACCAAGAAGGGAGACTCATGCAAAGGTAGGCCAGTGAAATTCCAGCAGCCCAGCTCCTCTGCTTAAAGACCAGGTGCACACCCTGGTTGAGAGCCTAGAGTTTGGGGCCCCTCTGCTCTGACTTTCTAGAAATTCCAGAAGAACTTCTAAAGCTTATCATACTTTGGTTCCTCTGTATCTTTGCTCACACTGTGCCCCTCACCTGGAATGCCTTACCCTCTTATCCCTCTGGCCAACTCTTTTTCTTCTTTGCTTCCCCTTTCTGCTCACGTGGCGCTCCTCCCAAAAGCCACCTGGGAACAAATGATCTCAGCTATTTGGGCTGTTCCTCCACCTCCACGTTGAATGGCCTCTAGGTCAGGGCCTGTCCCACCTTGGCTTGTTGCCCAGCACCTCCAGTCTCCAGGTGGTTGGTGTCCTCATCCCCTTGGTGGCCCCAGCCCAGAGCCTGGCACAAGATTCTGCTTCATGAATATTTTTGCACTAAATAATACATAAATAACTGAATGATTTTAATGATCATGAAGTTTACAGGAGCTTTCTAGACCCCAGCTAGACCCTGCTATTTTTACTATTTCTTTCACACCATTGAGATCAGAGGCGATACAGCAACATCTTTAAAATAACAGCTTTTGGTTCCAGATATAATTGGATTGAAGTCTGTATTTGACTATTAACTAGCTGAGATGTTTAGTTATTTAACTGATCTAAACCTTATTTGTAAAATGGATTACTATGAAGGGTATATGAGGCCATGGATGTCAATTATTTGTCACAGAGTTGTAGTAGTAGTAGTAGTGGTAGTGGTAGTGGTAGTAGTAGTGGTAGAGCTAATAATCATCATCATTGTCACCATGGTAGCAGCAACAGCAGCAATAGTACTATTGGTGATAACAATAGTAGGAGCAGTAGGAGCCATCACAGTAGTAGTATTGGTAGTGATATGAATAATAATATCAATAGCATTAAAGGTAATAGTAATAGTAGGCATAAAGTATAGTAGCAATTATTAAGTTGATGGTTCAGAAACCTTGCTTGTTTTATTATCTCCAGACATAGACACAGCCATAGTTTTGACAACTCAGGGCACTATCAGGAGACAATCAGTCTCATAATGGAAAAAATAAAAAGTAAATCTTTTAAAGGGGTTTCCATTAATGCCAATACAAAAAACAATCAGATCTAAAATTATGCTAGTGTTTGTAGAGTTTTCTACTTAAAAGTTCTAAGAAATATTAAAGCAGTACATCTGAAATGAGAAACCAAATTTCCTATATCAGGGAGAGCCACGGGGGCTACAGCACCGCTAGTGGGGTGAGGCAGCTGCCCAGCTTAGGATTCAGCAGATAAATGGGAAATTGGCTGTCCTGCGGGACACGGGTTTATCCTCAAAGCTGGACCTAGAAGGATTCAGATCTCAGTGGTGTCCACAGGCTGTGTCTCTCCCCCTGGCTTTCCAACTTGGCTCATGCAAACAGTCTCATTAATCCCCAGTCAAGTGCAAGCATGCAAACGCTCGATGAAAGAGAATGAAAGAAAGGATGGTCCTTGGATCAACAGGAACATGAAGATTTCCAGGATGCCTCCCTTCTAACTTTCACAATAGCCAGAGAGTGCTTGACAGAGCAGCTGAGGGTGACGTTTGTGGTCCTAGTTGCCTGTGGCCCCACTCCCGCCGGCCAGACTCTTGGTTTGGAAAGAGCCTCTGGCATACTGATCTGATGTCGTTAAGAGACCTCTGCTTTCTAATGCAGGATGGACTCAAAATTGTTTGTGACAGTCGTGCCTCCACCCTCGTAATTATTTAATCCTTCTGGAATGTGGAGAATTGGCATGAGGCGTTGGACTGGGAGTCCATGACAAGTCAGCTTCCTTCTCTCTTGACACAGGACATCTTCCTACCTGGAGCTGCATTGGAGAAGAGCTTATTTATTCTAGTTGGAGCTAAAATCAGACTTGACTGACATGCTAAGAGCTGAAATTACTTGTGTCTACCTGGGAGACAATCAAGGGACAGAGACCAAAATAAATGGACTTGTGATCCTCTTTCCCTCTGCTTCTCTTTCTCTCTTTTTTTTTTTTTTTTTAACACACTAAAACTGAAAAGTCAAATCCATTAAACAATTCATACTTTGGTTTTCAAAAGGCAACAAACATATACTCTGAGCGAGGGAAGCAAGTCTTTTCTTGCACCTGAGTTAAGGAACACTGAGTCTTTCCATTCAGGCCGTTCAAGGTGCATCAAGTTGAAGGGTGATCTAATCAGCTTTCAAGGCAAAAGTTGTGTTCATTGTCTGTACAGTTCTATTCAATAATTATTCCGCCATTGAACACACATAGACTCTTCATTTAACCTTGATCTTACATCTGCAAAATGAAATCAAACATCCTATTCAAAAAGCGAACACAGAGAAACTGGGTGCTCCCAACACAAGACTTGACCCTGTGTAGATGCTCAAAAGTATCTGTTAATGGAGAGTGCATTTTGCTAAGTGAACAAAACAATGATTCATAGAAGTGAGAGCAGAAAAGGAAGTCATAGTAAATACAGTTTAGCACTCCCACTTCACCAATGAACTAGACCCACACAGGTGTAGTAACTGAGCCAAGGTCATAGGGGTGTATCACGGCAGAACACAAGAGTTCTCAAAATCCTAGGCCAATGTCTATTAACTACAGGTTAATGGATAAAGTTGCTGCTAACTAAAGGGCAGCTGGAAATTCCCCTTTCTCTCTCTCTTTACATTTTTTCAAAAAAAATTTAATAGTGGTAGTAAGAATAGAATTAGAAGAATAGCCTTCTTGACTACTTCTCATTTCCCTGCAATCTTTCAGAAACAATGATACCAATAATACAAAAAGTGATGCTGGTCCAGTGGTGCTTGGAGTTCAGTTCATGCACTGGCAGCCTCAATATCCTTGGGTAGCTTTTCAGCCTGGGTAGGCCCAAGGAATCGGTATTTCAACAAGTTCTCTGGGAAATTCTGATTTATGCTACATTTTGAGGATCACTGATCTACAGACTGATGCCTGTAAAAGCACTCATAGCCCTGAACAGCACGCTGATGATTGTGGCAAGGGCTGTTGGTTGGTTACTTACTCTCTTCTCCCTTGTCTATCCTCTAGTACAGAGACTTAGAAAGTCAGGTGTTTTCTTGCAGCTAGAGGTGGTCATGAAACTGAGTTCTCCCAACTGAGATGTAAGTAGGGATCTAGGGGTGTTTGGGAAAGATATTTCTTTCCTGATCAGAAAAAGGTACATGAGGAGAAACCTCATGTCTATGTCAACTCATGTTCCTGACTTTGAATGCAATGTGTGTGGATCTGATGCTTGTTGTTCAGCAGCTATTTTATAGCCAAGAGGAGGAAGTCAAGAGAATGACAAAGATGCCAGCGTAAAACAGGGACTTTGAAATGCCAAACCATGTCAGTATATCCTTGAGAGAGAACAACCGTGTTTCTAGTTATACATATATTATCAAAGCTACCATTTTGCTCAGTTTGCCTCCACAATAACTATGAGTAACTATTATATAACAAAATGAAGTATAACTTTGCATTAAAATGAAATACAATCAACTCATAGATTGAATGCTGGCCTGTAAAGAGGTACTAATTATGTAGCGAAAGGAAAAGAGGGAGAGAAGCAAAGAACGACAAGGCATGGGCTTGTTAAGGTATCTATTTCTTTCGTAGGGTGGTCGTAGGAAGCTACCCACAATCCAAGTAGCTTAAAGCAACAGAACTGTATTCTCGCCTGGTTCTATAGGCCAGAATTCTGAAATCAAGGTTTCAGCAGGGTTGGTTCCTTCTGAAGGTCCTAGAAGAGATGCAATTCTCTTCCTTTTCTTACAGATTGAATTGGTCCCCCCAAAAGATGTTGAATTTCTCAGTCCCAGTACCTGTAAATGTGACCTTATTTGGAAATAGGACTTTTACAGATGATCAAGTCTTTAGGGAAGGTCCTAATCCAATATGACTCCTTCCTTATAAAAAGGAGAAATTTGGACACAGAGATAGACATGCATAGAGGGACGACAGTGTGAAATAGGGACAGTGCCATGTATAAGCCAAGGAACACGTGAGTCTACCAGAAGCTAGGAGAAGGGAATGGAACAAATACTTCCTCACTGCCCTCAGAAGGAACCAACCCTCCAGCACCCTTCTAGCTTCTAGTGGCTGCCAGCTGTCCTTGGAATTCCTTGATTTGTAGATGCACCCCTCCCATCTCTACCTTCATCTTTACATGGCTTTCCCCTCTGTATCTCTGTGCCTCAAATCTCCCTCTCTTTTCTCAGGAAGGATTTGTCATTGGATTTAGGACTCATTCTAAATCCAAGATGACTTGATCTGGAGATAGTTATTTACATCTGCAGGATCTTATTTATAAATAAGGTTACATTCATAGGATTGTACATATCTTTTTTGGGGGTACAATTCAACCTAGTACAAGGTGTTAATATTCTAGTAGGAAAATATAATTTAATGGTTAATAATGTGATAACTCTATAAAAGACCCATTGTATACCATCTTGTATCCTCAATAACCACAGTGTCAGAAAAGGGGAAGAGGAAAGAAAAGTGGGACAGGACAAGAAGTGGTTGACTTTGAACTGTTCCTTCAGTCCAGAAGACTTCCAAGAAAAGGTTTAAGTTCTACCTTGTTAGATTCAGGAAAACGTTTTCACATCTCTGAGTCTCTCTTTCCACCTTATGGATTTACTTAAAGCAATAATTGGCCCTGCGATTAGAAGGATAAAAATCAGCACAGCATGTGAATTTGCCAATTATTCTTCCTTGCTACGGACATAACCAGTTTCAGTTTTTGGTCCCATCCTAAGTATGACATCTCAGTGTCATACTGTAAAATGAATCAATTAAGTTGAGAGCTCCTGGAGGGTGAATAATAGACTGGGATAAAGATACCAGGGTTGAGTAAAAGCTCCACTTCTAATGAAGAAAAGGAGTATCCACAAGACCCTGTGCTTATGTGG
Organism: Kogia breviceps; assembly: GCF_026419965.1. Classification (NCBI taxonomy): domain Eukaryota; kingdom Metazoa; phylum Chordata; class Mammalia; order Artiodactyla; family Physeteridae; genus Kogia; species Kogia breviceps. The sequence continues at coordinate 6,656,302 of NC_081312.1, read as the reverse complement.
CCTTTCACTCCTTCATCTGTAAAAAGCAGGGGTTGGCCTAGCTTGTGTTTCAAATTCCTTCCACACCACGATTCTTTTCCACACACTCCCTTTGGAATTTGGACAGGAGTTGAGTAGTGTTTTTTGTTTTTGTTTTTTCTTTTTCTTTAATGCGTATGATCAGTATGGAGATTTATGGAGACACTTGCTTTTTATGCAGCTAAAGAGGGAAACACACACACACATTATACACAATAGCAGGAAGAGAACTTTTGCCAACCTAACACACATTTATACAGCAATAGCAGACACAGTGACACCAGACTGCAAGTAGAAAAACTGACTCTGTCAATATTTACTGAAACAGAAATGGTAACGCAGGCTGATTTTCCTTCCTTCACTCAACAAACATGTGTGGAGACCTCAGTCTCGGCCCTAGGTACCAGGCACAGGGGAGAGAACCATGGATAAGACATGGCACCTTCCTCAAAGGCCCAGGGTCCATCTGAGAGACGGACTGGATGGCAGAGCAAGGTGGCATGTGTGTTAGAATGGGGATAGGCTCCAGGTGCTGTGACAGCCCCAATCACAGCCTTGGGGACATTCAGAAAGGCCTCTAAGGTGTTCTGAGCCAAATCCTGAAGGTTGTTTGGAGGGTAAGGTGTGGGTTGCCCCGTTGCTACCTCAAGTTGCAAGGCAATTCGAAATCTACAGTTTCTCAACCTTTAAGTGAGTCAAGCAGGAAACATCTCATGCTTTCCTTTCGGCTGGGTTAAATAGTTCTGGATCTCTCCCAAAGTGTATGATTATCAATTAATTCCACCAGTTATCATCTTAAACCACCACTTCCGATCAAGTAACATCATTTCTCCAAAATGCTCAAGGATACAGCCTAGCCTGAAGAATGACATCACCATCTGGACTTTGCTGCTAGTCAAGACTCTTTGGTCTTTGGTTGACCTTTTCAATGTCATCTCATACCACAAATTGCAATAAAACATGACACATCATACCAAATTTAGGAGTACCTTCAATAATTGTAGGTGTAGGGAGCCACACAGGTGTTCTGGAATTCATATCAACCAGCCTGATCTGTGTGGTTATGACTGTTTATATTCAGAGAATTTGTATGGGGATGAACCCCAGGATAAGGAGCCAAAAGATTTTATATCCTCACCTTGCTCTGCCACCTATGGACCTGGGTCAGCCTCCATTCCCCCACTTGTAAACTGGAGGGGGCAATTCCTGGTCTGGCTACTTCCTGGTAGTGAAAACCAAAGAAGCAATGTGGAGTCTTAAGTGTACTACCTTCTTCATCAAGGCCGAGAAAGTTGAGTGTAAAGTAAGAGGCTGAACTGTGATTTTGGGAGACCCGAGTTCCAGTTCAAGGCTCTCAAACTTCCTTTAACTCTTTGTCCCACCTGTCCCAGACTCGATTTCCCATCTAGAAACGTGCAGTCTGGCCTAGACCTAGACCATAGATGATCTCTCAGGTCCCCCAGGATTACTGGAGAATTCTATGAGTCTATTCCTTTTCCATTAAGAACCAACACTTCCTCAGTGTAATTGATGTGAAATCTTTTGAAAGTGTGCCCACACCAGAGAAATAATTTTGAATCCCACTGTTTGATCTGTGCATGCTGCTGGTCCTAGAGTTACTGTTTCCTCATGGTCCAGGATAGGCATGGTGCTGGAAGGCTACATTCAATGCCCAGCTGCAAGGATGGCCCCTGTTCAGAGTCAGGGTGTCTGTGTGGGTTACTTGGCTATGATGTATAAATCCCTCACTGCTCACCAGGGCAAATGGGCAGCCATGGGTGGACACATCACTGTGCTTGCCTGAGACCAGGACTTGGAGCCAGGGTTTTGGAGATGTGTGCCTGGACCCTCCGTTTTCCAGGGCCCATATCCAGCCCCTTGCTGAGCCAACTCGTGGTAGCCTCATGATGGCTCTCCAGCCCCCACCATGGAAATTGAATTTCTCTCTGAACACAGGCATTCTCCTAGATCAAACATTTTGAGCAGACTAAACATCTCTGACAATGAGCCCAAAGTTTCATAGCAAAGCAATTTCACTTGGTAATTTGTTCAGCACTAAATGCATTTAGTTCTCCTAAGTTCATCTCTCACAAAATTATTTTCCCACGACCATTCATTTTTAACAAAATAAGGCTAGCGTGCCTACGCTATAATAGGACCTTTGCAAAACGAGTGCATATGTTACAATAGCTTATTTTCTGTCATGGAGATTTAATCAAATTCACTTAGTTGGAGGACTATAATAGAGATTTCCAATAATATATGTTAAAAGGGCTTTTATATGACATCTTGCAACTTGTGAATAAAATCAGATGGAGTATGTGTTTGGTACTTCCACCAGATGCCGAATTAACTGACCCAAAGGAGTCCATAGAGTTCCTCCTATGCAAGCAGCATATAAGCCTGCACGATCTGGACTGGTTTGTTTGATCAAGTTTCTAAATAGAGGTGCATCTTATCACAGGGTAGAAATATACATTTTCACTTGGCTTCTCTAAAATCTAAAAAGAATAGGAAATGAACATTGATTGCAAATGAGCTCCTTTAATGGTCCACTTCACCATTTACAGTATCAGATGCTTTGTGGCTTTCTTGTTTGTTCTTATTTTTTGGCAAGCCATTATAATAACTCATTCAGGTTCAAAATACCTATATTTTGTTTTTCCAAAGATAATCACTTATTAATTAAGTGAATAGAAAAAGGCCTGGCTCTTGCCTTTCAAATAGAAATGGCATCTGTACACATTTTCCAGAAGGGCCTGTTACTTTTATACATATCATACCCTCATAATTTTTTCCCCACAGCTTGTATATTTGTGTCCTCTGCCTCTTATTGCTGTTTCTGTCTTTTCCTATACCTTAAATATTAAAGTGATGCGAGGTTATGAGGAGCTTTTACCTCTCTAAGGAGCAGAGAGGGACAAGGACCTCTGGGGTGACCTACTGAAAACATACAATACGTGAAGAGGATGGTGTTCTCTTCTCACTTATCTTTTTCGTGTAGCCACATTAAATCGTCTGAGCCACTTGCAATGCGGCAGAGCAGAAATTGTTGAAATAGCAAGCCCAATATTTTTAAAGTTCAACTACACATATGCCCACAAGTGCATTTAATAAGTTCATCCTGTTTTGACCTCTCTGGCATTACCTCCATCCAAGTATGTAAAACCACCATATCACCTTTTGTTCTTTATTGAAGACTTTTAATTACTGACCCTTATATTGTCATTGTCCCCTTATATTGTCATTTGAGAGCTTCATAGAATCATAGCAGACGATTCAGTGTGCTGTGATTTTACCACTACTTTTTCGGTCCTTTATTAAATATTTATTGGATCTGTACTCCATGCCAGGTGCATTGCTCAGTTTGTAATACATCAAAGCAGGTTGTGACTGTAAGCTACTTGAAGGTGATGATTCGATCCCTTCTTGTCGATTCCTGTGCCCACTGGGGCTGAGGCCGTAAGAAGTAAACTCAAACAAGACCTGAGGACACAGTGTTCATGCTGCTGCTGGCATAACTTGTTTGTTTCAAACAAGTGAATTAATTTCAGTGAAGCTCAGTGTTCTCACCTGTGCATCGGGATAAAAACATAATCCATCACTGAAACAGAAGAAAATCAAATGGACAGCATTGATGACACTTAAAGTGATATGCAAAGCCTAATGCACCACTATAAATACCTATCACTGGGCCAGAGAAAGGTGTAGACCCCCCCAAAACAGCATTTTGTGGAGGCAATCATTGGAATGAGTGATTATTCTAAAGACAAATAAGATATTAATCACCAGCATCAAAAGGCAGCCTGTTTAGAAGGGAGATGCACAGACTATGGCATTGTTGAGTACTTGATCGCAAACGCAACTCAACAGCTGAGTTCTAATTGTGTGTTGATGGTAATAGGAACAGCCCGTGCCCTCAAAGGTTTACCATTTAGAAAGAGTCGGATAAGATGTTCGTCACCAACCAACCACAGGTGGGAATCATGATTCTTCTGTTCTTTCATTCCATTAATATTTATTAAAGGCTTAGTATGTGTCAGGGACTGTCTTAGGCCCTAAAGAAACAGGAAAAATAAACCAAAGCCCGCATGTTCATGTGCCCCCAAACAGAAAATCAACAGACACACATAATTAATCCTGGAAATACCAGGAGGGTCACAGCTAAGTGGACTTAAAACATGTGCACTAGTGATAGAGATGGATGATGCTCAGGGAAAGCTCAGGGAAAGTTGAGGTTGAATGGTCAGGAAAGGCTTTATTGAGGAGACAGCATTTAAGCTGGAACCCACCTGATGAGAAGGAACCAGGCATCAGTGGAGAATGGTAAGAAGGGGGCAGAGTACCGGGCAGAGGGTACCGGGCAGAGGGGCAGCAAAGAGATGGGCATGTTGGAAGAAATAATAAAAACAGCTTAGTGGGAGCTTAGTAAATGAGCAGCCGGTAGTGGAAGATGTTGAGGAGGCTGGGAGGAACTGCATGAGTTAGGACTCCTTTAGTAAGCAGTTATTGTTAGTCAAATATGATTACATGCATAACTTTGCTAGGATTATTCAAAACCAGAAGCCATCTTCAGATGGGTGGACAGCTCCATGGTTGAGATATGGCTTTAGCTAGACCCTATGGGATGGGATTATGTTCATATGGGAAGTAGTTCATTTTGTAAACCTGCCTACTCGGAATGCATCGAGTGTGTTTGAGAACCACGTTTGACTTTAGACCAAAGTAACCAGCCACTTCCTTCTCCAACCCACATTGTTGTTGACCTGTAAAGATGCTTCTTCATGTGCACATAGAGTAAGTTATCAAGAACCCCAAATCGCTCACCCTTCCAACAAGGATGGAGGTGCCTGGAAAAAAGATGACAGCCATAGCAGAAGGTCACAGACTTCAGGATCAGGCGACCCTAGGTCAAATACCAAGCTCTCCCCCTTGTGCTGTAAACCTGATTTTTTGTTTGTTTTTTGCGGTACGTGGGCTTCTCACTGCTGCGGCCTCTCCCGTTGCGGAGCACAGGCTCCGGACGCACAGGCCCAGTGGCCATGGCTCACAGGCCCAGCCACTCCGCGGCATGTGGGATCCTCCCAGACCGGGGCACGAACCCGCATCCCCTGCACCGGCAGGAGGATTCTCAACCACTGCACCACCAGGAAGCCCTGTAAACTTGTAAACCTACTCCAACTCCTGTCAGCCTTGGTGTGCTCGTTTGTGAAGTGGAGATCAAACTTTCCTATCAAGGTCAGACTTCACCTCTATCCCTTCCTTTGGCTAACCCTTCTCATCTTTGAAGACTGGACCCAAAGAAACTCTCTACTTTTCACCTTTCCCTTGGCCCCTAAAATAACTGTCTCTCCCAGGCAGGGATAAGTGTTCCTTCCTGGGCCCATATTGATTATGGGGGTTACCGTTATTGTTAGGATAGCATTTACTTCATTATAAGGACATCATTCACATAAGTTTTCAGTGGTTGTACAATGTCTTCTTCAGCTTGGTATTCTTTAGCATAGAATAGGAACTAAATATGCTTGCTTAAGTGAACTGAACTCAACTTAGAAAATCTTTATATATACATACTTTCAAAAACTGCAATTTGTACTCAAATCAGTGATTTAGTGTAATCCAGGAATGAAAACACAGTAATTTTGAATACACGTCACAGCTCTAGTCACTTCTTTTGAATACTTTTAAAAAAATATATGTCAGTACTTTAATTATAAGAAAGTTAATGTACATGAACATTTTAGTGTGCTTCATTTCATTAACAAAAAGGAGCTTAGGATTAAATTGCATAACTTGTACTTTTATTTCTCTATACTAGATTTATAGATAGCTACACTCGTTTTTCTATTGTTCACAGTTTTTAATTCATTACGTCTGGGTGTGCAAGAAAAAAAAATCTGTAGTAAATATCTTGTTTGATTGTATCTCCTTAATTGCATGAGATAGTTCCTGACTGGAACTCTAGAGATTTGTTGGAAAAAAGACCCATCTTCAGCATCATTAATGGATTTAATGTAGTAAGGGATTTCTCTGTCTGTGAAAAAACGTCCTCAGAATAGAGTCTAACAGCCTTAAACTAGGTTTGTGTTTCTCTCAGAAGTGAGCGCCTGTGCAAGTTCCCCAGCGTATCCTCACCAAGACCCAAGGGTCTACCCGTGGTTTCATATTGGGAAAAGGGACAAAATGAGTAAATGACTCTAACTAAACATGGGTTCCTAACACTGGCAATGTAAATCTGAACCTACTCAGCAATGCCTCACACAGTGCCTTGGTCATAGTAAAATCTTGCCAAATATTTGTTAAAATAAACAGAAAGCACCAAAGCACTGGACACCAGGGTCGTTCAGGGCAGAGACAAATATTCCTCCACTGCTCAAAGGCCATCACTTCATTCAGCTAGTGCCATAGCTTATTTTCATAAATTATAACTCAGAGGTCCTTATCAGTTATCTATTGCCAAAATAATTCTAAGTAACAGACAGCCACAAACTCCCAGGGGCATGCAATCATAAGCAGTGCATGTTTTTCAGGAGTCTATGGGTCCTGGGGGGATCTGGGCATTGGGGTGGGCTTGTTTCTCTCAGCTGGGCTTGACCATAAATCTTTAGTCAGTTGGTGGGTAGGTCACAGGCTGGCCATTCTAGGTGGTCTCAGCTAGGACAGTGTCTGTACTGCATGCAGTTCCTCACACTTGAGCAGACTAGCCTGAGCTTGTTCTCCTGCTACTGAAAAGGGTTTGAGGGAGCAAGAAAGCCCTCAAAGCCTCTTAAAATCTAGGCTCAGAACTGGTACATAATCATTTCTGCTATGTTCTAATGGCAAGTCACAGGCCGGTCCAGGATCAAAGGAATGGGAAACAGACTCTAACTCATGATGGGAAGAGATACAAAATCTTGTTGCAGAGGGTGTGGAAGGAGAGAGGGGAATTGAGACTTTCCTACAATCTACGGTGGTCACAAAGAAAAGCTTAGCCTATATACTTCATTATATCTTTTGAGGAAAACAGGGAAGTATATGAAATATTTTAGAGAGCTTTTCATACAAATTAATGAGTGAAAGTTAAGCAACTAAGCATGAACTACTACGTATCTAGAAAATGCAAGATGTGGAACAAGAAAGATTATTTTGTAATATAACTAAAGTTATGCATAGTTTCTATATCAGATTTGAAAACTCCTAAGGGGTACAAAGAAGATAAAAACATCCAATTCCCACTTCTCAGAGATAATTCTGCTAACATCTTTTTTAATCATGAAAATTTCCAAACATGCAAAAAGCACCCATGTGCCCTTTGCCCAACTTTAGAAATTAGGGACAATTTATCAGTCTTGTTTCGTTCATCCTCCTCCCATTTTTTTTTTTTTTTTTTTCCTATGTTGGAACATTCTAAAGCAAATCTCAGATATCATGTCAGTTTACCTGAAGTGTTCCATCAGTGAAATTTTCTTATAGGTAAGGGCAAAGCATACATACACGCACACACACTCATGCTCTCAATAGATCACACTTAACAAGAATTCCTTCATCCTTTCAGGCCAGATTTGCTGCTTGAGCCGATGAGATATGCTTGAGAAATTATTTGTGCTCAGGCGCAGTTTACGAGTACAATGAATAAGTAAGGCAAAGGTGCATCCTGCCAGGTCCATGCCTCCTGGCATCCTGAGGGTACAAACACCCGCCCCCGCACCAGGCACATAGGTGGGGCCTCTCCTGTACACACCTTTGACAGCCCTGACGTTCTTTGTGGAGCTGCCAAATTGTTGCTGTACAATTAGTTCTGTTGGCAGGACCTGTGTCCCAGGCTTCTGTGCTTGCCTACTCTTGACAGCTTGGAGCTTTCCCTGGTGAGAATGGAGCACAAGGAGACCTGGCTCAGGACAACTTCCCAGCTCGGGAGGGAAGTGGACCCAGGAGTGGTAGATGGGTTTCATCCTTCAGTGACAAAAACAGCTCCGCGCTATGGTAATCTCCTGATCATCAGGGATTCAGAAGCTAAATTTTCTGTTGTATCTTATCATCTTGTCCGAATAGGCTCACAAGAAACTCAAACGAATCTGTTTATTTGCTACAAAGTGTGATGAGTACCATTTTCCAAGACATAAAACGTTTACCTCTAAGAACTCCCCATTGGTGGCAAGTAGTAGACGTCATGAAACCAAGCGGAACCTTATGGGGTTCCCAGGCACAGAGGCCTTTTTATCTCCCATTTCATGTAGGCAAGACACCAGCCTCCATGACCTTCCCTGAGTTCTAAAGGGCGGATATGAACAGTTGCAAATCAAGGGAGGAGCAACCAGGAAACCACCTGAGGCAAGATTAAAAGGACCAAAGAAGCTCATCAAGATTAGGAGACCACCTGAGACACTGCATACACCCTAATCTTGTCAGCAACCCTACCCTTTTGAAACTCTGCAGAAGAAAGAAGAATGCAAGACTATTACTGCCTTGATCCTTATCACATATCCCTGACCACCGGCTACAAGACCTCTCCCTATTCCCCAGGGAGGCGGGCACAGTTCTTGAGGTGCTAGCCTGCTGTGTTTGTGTCTTTGCCTGGCAAAGAACAAAGCCACTCTTTCTGCCTCCTCCAAAACTCTGTCTCTGTTTCTCATTTCAGCATCGGTGTACAGGGAGCCAAGACTTTGGCAACAGTCATACATTTCTACAGACTACAATAGCAATAGGGGTGTGGGGTTTGCAACGGGACCTTGGGGAACAAAGAGGAGGGACATCAAACCTAAAACGGAGGACAAAGTAGAGACGTCCCAGGGGAGGGAAATCCTCACTTGAATTTTAAGAACAAAGAAAAGTCCTCAGAGCAAAGAAAGGTGAGCATGGCAGAGCAGTTCAGAGAAAGGAAACAGTATGTGTGGAGACTGTGAGGAATGAAAAGGTAATGGCACCTTCTGTTGAGAACGATGAGCGCTTTGTCAATGGAGCGTAACATGGAGGGGGAATTTCCAGTGATTATTCTGAAGATATAGGGTGAGGGCAGCTCATGGACTTCTTATCTTACCCCAGATCTAGACTCTTACTCTGTGGGTAATGAGGCTATCAAACAGAGGAAAGAACTAGATTTTCTATTTAGAGTGGGTTCCCCCATTTAATAGATCAGAAAATGGAAAAGTAGAGAGCTTCAATGACTGCCAATGTCAAGTTGATATTAAGTACAAAAGCCAGGGTTTGAATATGGATTGCCTCAAATGGAAAAGATTATGTAAGCAGAACCTCATAGACAAGGTTAAATACAACTGGGTAACCACTGAGTGGTGTAGAAGAGAAAGATCAAATTCATTCATCAACTATAAGATAAAAAATTTAAATAATGAGCCATATTTAAGCCTATTAAATTAACATGTAAAATGAAAATGTTCAATGAAACTCATAATCTTGTACATTAATGATGGCCATATACTAGGTGCCACCCTTCTGGAAAGCAATTTGGCAAAAGCATTAAGTCTTAAACATATTTATTCTATGACTCTCAGGGAAGTCACGTGAGATGGTGGGGAGAAACCTTTGTGCATAGAAGACTCATTGCAATGTGATTTGAAGCATAAAGTTGAAAACTAAATATTTTAAAATAAAGAATAGTTAAACCTTCACAGGCATAAGATGAAATAGTTTCCAGCTAATTTCGATTGGGAAGACTTAACAAAATAATATCGCAACAGACTTATGTGTAATATAGGTGACAAATGCAGGATATAAAATTAAATATGGAAGAAGTTCAAGATTGTCCCAGGATGAATTGGTACTGGAAATAAGCCATTTTAAATAATCGATTTGGAAAAGAAAAGAATAAAATTTCACAGTTAATAATGGAGCAAAATAGATTCAATTAGCAATTTATGTTGAAAAACAAAAATATCATTATGAAAATTAACGTATGTATTTTATGTATATAATATATATAGTTTATAAACCCATGTACATTTTTAAAGTGAACAAAGAGTGAAAGAAGAGGGATCTGTTTTCCATATTTAATAAAATTGATTGATAACATGATGAAATAAGCTTCATATGATACTTACCTTTTGTGAGAAGTTCATGAAGAGGTCACTTTTTGCAAAAATATTTGAGATTTGTAGCAATTTTGCCAAGGACCTCTCTTAATACTTTTCTTATTTAAGCTTTCTCACTAGAAGCATGTGTCATTTATTCATTCAACAGATGTCTATGGAGTCTCTATTGTGTATCAGTCATCTTTCTATAAGCTGGGGTGAAGGAGTAAACAGCAGCAACAACAGCAAATAGACTAAGCTCTTGCCTTCAGTAATATTCTAGAAAAGAAAGGAGGACATTAATTTACTGAACACACATTGATTGACCATCTACTGTGTTCTGACCACACTTCTAGGTGCTTGGAATGCATTAGAGAACAAGAAACCCAAAGATCTCTGTTGTCCTGAAAAGTATTTTCTAGCAGGGCTAAACCATATAAACATATGTGATGTGTCCCCATCACATATGGGGACAAACAGAGTAAGGCAGTAATGTGATGTTGATTAGTCTTCCCCTCCCAGATGCTACACCTGACTTGACCAAAGTCTCCACCACTTCCATCAACTTTAGGACATCTTATATCTTCTGCAAGACTTGTAAATTCATTTTGCAAATGGCATGCATCCTCTTTGCTTTGAATTGATAGATTCTTCTAGAATCTCTCAATCGGTGAGTTAGTATGAGATTGACCAATGAGGATGGTGACTGGCCATTGTCAAGCTTGTAAATGGGAGGCGTGTGTGAGTGAGCTTATACTTTGATAAGTAAGCACTCCATCAGTTAAACATTTTCATCTTAGTGATGGTTTTGTGTTCCGGACCATGGAGCAGGTGTGGGAAATAACACGAATACTCCTACTGGAGTCTTCTGTGTATGGGTGCATGGAACCAAGCATATAAATCATAACTATGTACCTTGTGGATGGAAAGACTAAGGAAAACTGTACTCCATTCACTTTGGTTTTTCACCATAATGTGCCATGTACACTGGAGATATTCAGTAACATATAAATGAGAGAAGTTGCCTTATGCTCCTAGGAAAGCTCTCCAAAACCCATTGTTTTCCCTCAGAGATTCAGACAGGCTGACCTTCTAATTTCCTAACAGGGAGTTCCAAATGGTTAAAAAGGTCCCTATTTCCAAAATATGGTAATATGTAAGTTCCATCTTCAAAAGTCATCCTGTTCAATTAATGGAGGAGGACTAAATCAAACTGCTTCTCTTTCCTGAGGTTTCAGTATATCTATATAGGATGGGTACATTTTTTTGCATCTTCCAGTTGGTGATTTAGACATTTCCATTAAGCTTTAGAGGGTTGTTTTGCAACTTCCTATTATTTTTAAAGGTATGCATTTCTCTTACAGGGATTGAGAGGCGAAACATTACATGATGTCTTAATTAGAGTCCTAACTATTAAGGAAAATTAGAGTACCCCCATACTTTGTCACTTTCATGTTTAAATACATTCTAAAATGTACAATTTCATAAAACTGTAAGTATTTTTCTTTAACATTAGTTAAAATCTTTAGACAAGTTCCCATTGACCCAAAAATAAAGTCCTTTCACTACGGAGCCTCGTGCTGTGTTTTCAGATGGCGCTTTCATGATCATCTCCACAGAATGACAGCACTCTATGCTTTAGCCAAAACCAACTACTATCACCGTCTTGTCCCTGGAAGTGTCCAGAAGGCCCACCCCTCCATCTGTGTGCACTCCTTTCTTCTCATAATTCTCATATCCCAGCTTCACACTTTCTCCATGGTCCCATTCAAATGCCACTTCTTTGAGGTCAGTTTCCTTATCCTTTGCCATCTAAAATTTCAACTGGGGCCCTCCCTCTGCTTCTAGGGCATTTTGTGTGAATTAAGACAGACTATTCCATGGACCAGTGAATTAATCGACACTTTCAAACCCAAGCTTCAAACCTGACTTGCTATGGGACCTTGAGCAGCTCTACTTAAACCCTCTGTACCTCAACTTCGTCACCTGTAAAAGACAGGCAATAGTAGCTCATAGCTCACTGGATTGTTGGTGCTAATATCAAACATGCTGATATATGTGAAGTGCTTAATACAATTCTTGGCACAAAATAAGTCCTATGAAAGTGTTTGATTTTAAAAATAAACAAGGAGCTAATGTACAGAATTTCAAATGGATTTTTTCCCTCTCTTTGTATATATATATATATATATATATATATATATATATATATATACATATATATATATATATATATATATATATATATATATATATATATATACACATACGCACACACCACACAAAGAAGGAGTTAGTAATCCTCAGTGGAAGTCCTGCTTTTGAACGTGGCTCCCATAGTTACAGGGATGCTAATAACCAATATGTATATAGGTGTGAAATGCTGTTACAATTACTGAGAGCAGCCACGGGCACGTTGGTCCTATCACAGTGTTTCCTAAGACTTACTTCTGCTCAAAGATAGATGGAAACCCTTTTCTACTTGGACCCTCATCAACAAATGGCTTTTGTCATCAACATGTGTAGATAAAACCCACAGCACTGCATCAACCCAGGAGTGCTAGAGCTTCCCTTCAGAGAGAGCCCTGCTAGGGGAAAGGACTGACGTTCCAAGAGAAAATTCAGGGCTCTCATTTTTCAGGGGGAAGTAAAACCTCATTCTTGATCTATCAATACGTACCCAACATCCAGTGGGGTATGATTTCTACATGATAACTTCGGCAACTAAATGTATCGACACCCTGACATTACATAGCAAAAGTCAGATCAATTTACCAATGCCAGCAGTGGCAGGGGACGAGAGGAGGTGACTATAAAAGATGACTGTTTGATAATACTGTGTTCAGGACTTCACATACATTCTTTGGAAAGTGTAGAGATGGTTGAGCTGTGCACTGCGACTCTGAAACAATGTAGAAGTAATGCCAACAAAACTTTTGAGCAGGGGCTGCAGGAAAGACTGACCAAGGACAAGCAAGAAAGAGGAGAGATTTTAGGAGAGAGAAGAGAGAACTACCACAAGGCCCATCAAATAAAGCACTGAATGCAAATCACTAACAAAAGGCATTGGAGGAACACTACACCTTGGAAGAGAAGTGGTGTGTCCTTGAGCCCGTCCATACTCATGGATACCACTGCACAGCACGCATGCTTCTCCTCCTATCTGATATAAATATGCTGTGAATACTCCAAAGAAGACAATTTCCCTTTATTTGGCCTCTACAGTGATCTCCAGGAAGCCCCAGTGGCAGAACTTTCACAGCGTCTGTTCATGCCTCTTGAAACCTGTATTTAATCATAGACTAAGCATTGCTCTCCCGGGAGGTCAATCATTAGACTAACGATCGCACGTGAGAAGAATCAGTGCATGCCTTGTTTTTGCAGTGAAATATATGAAAAAATAAATAAAATGCATTAATATTTTATTAACGACCATTAAGAGCTACTAGAATAGACTATATTATGCTAGTAATAAAAGTGATCATAACATCACTACAACAATAGTAAAAACAATTGCTTTCATACATTGCTGGGTTTCTCCACGCCAGGCAATGTGATGGCGACTTTATAAGCTACCTATGGGGAAGGTGTCTGTACAAGACGGCTCCCCTTTTTCTGTTTGTTCAATGCCTTTTAGACACTCTTGACATTTCGAGAGGGATTTCTGGCCTTCTGGTGCCCTCTTTCCTGAAGTAGAACTAGGCTATTCACTTCCCATGCCTTTGCTGCAGCCAGGACCCAGACTTGGAGTTTTTCCTCCAGATATGCCCCTGGCAGGCTGTGATGGTTAATTTTATGCATCAACTTGATTGGATCACGGGATGCCCAGATATTTGGCTAAACATTTTTTTGGGGGGATTGTCTGTAAGGGTGTTTCCAGATGAAATTAGAATTAGCATCAGTGGACTCAGTAAAGCCGATTGCCCTCTCCTGTATGGTTGGACATCATCCTACCTGTCGAGGGCCTGAATAGAACAAAAAGGCAGAGGAAGGAAGAATTCTGCCTTTTCTTGCCTGATTGTTTGCCTGGGATATTGATCTTTTCTAGCCCTAAGTACTCCTGGCTCTCAAACCTTCGGACTCATAGTGAACTATACTACCAGGTTTCCTGGGTCTCCAGCTTGCAGATGGAAGATTGTGAGACTTCTCAGCCTCCATAATTGCATAAACCAATTCCTTATAATAAATACTTTCCTGAACATACAATAGAACCATTGGTTCCATTTCTCTGGGGAACCCTGGCTAATACAGATGCTGAGATGGGAAGTAAGAGACACGCAGAAGGAACAATTACACCCACTGCATTTTTGCCAGCAAGGCTGCCAGCCAAGACTAGGCTTTCAGAGAAGACAGCTATTGGTGTCTCGGTGGCTTCACTAGCAAGTCTAGTAGAACTGGGTTCCTGGCCAACATGCAGCACCACCATCAGAGCCTGCAGTGACCTTTTCCCATCAGGTCAGTTCTGGAAACTTAATATGAAACCCGGTTCTGTAGATTTCCCAACCATTCTGCAAGATACTCAGCAGTCAGTCTCTTGTCTGTATTTTTTAAATTATGCCAAATGCACGTACCATAAAATTTCAATTTACCATTTTAACCATTTTTAAGCCTACAGTTCAGTGGCACTAAGTACATAGATGTTGTTGTGCAACCATCACCACCATCATCTTCAGAGCTATTTTCATCCTGCAAAACTGAAACTCTGTCCCCACTAAACACTAACTCCCTATTCCCCCCTCCCCACAGCGCCGCACAGCCATGAGCCTACTTTCTGTCTCTATAAATTTGACTACTCCTGGCATGTCATGTAAATGGAATCATACAGTATTCTTCATTTTGTAACAGGATTATCTCACTCAGTATAATATCCTCGAGGTTCATCCATGTTGTAGCATGTGTCAGAATTTCCAAATGGCAGAATAATATTCTGATGTATGGCTATACCACATTTTATTTATCCATTCAGCCATTGATGAATGGATAAATAAAACTACATTTTGCTTCATAGTGTGTATATAAAACAGTGCTCATGCCTACACCTACACATGCAGAAAATATTCATAATGGTCAATTTTATGTGTCAATTTGACTGAACCACTGGGTGCCCAGCTATTTGGTCAAACATTGCTCTGGATGTTTCTGTGAGGGTGTTTGTGGATGAGATTAACATTGAAATTGGTAGACTATTTACTGCTAGACTAATGTTAATTAGATAACATATAGTTACATATAAGTATTATTTTATTCTATTATTTATATAATAAAATATCTATTGTTTCTCTTGCTCTGGAGAACTCTAATTTATATGGCATCACAAAGTCTTAAGGTAAAAAAAATAATAATAAAATAAAAAAATAAAATTTGAAGTGCACAGCAAAAAAAACAAAAAAGAACCACTGAGGTAGGGGAATCAGAGAGAGAAACCTGGAAGAGTACCTCCTTGCAGAGAGATGTTGCCAAGATTCTGGTGAGAAACTCGCCTTAAAAACTCTTGCCTTGGTGTGTTTGTTTGCTAGAGCTGCCATAACAAAGTCCCACAGGCTGGGTGGTATAAACATGAGGAATTTCTTCTCACAGTTCTGGAGGCCAGAAGTCTGAGATCAAAGTGCCATCAGGGTTGATTCCTTCTGAGAGCTGTGGGGGCGACTCTGTTCTGTGTCTCTCCTAACTTGCGGTGGTCTGCTGGCAGCCTTAAGCAATCTTTAGCTTGTAGAAACATTACCCTGATGCCTACCTCCGTCTTCATGTGGCGTTCTCCCTGTCTTTCCCTGTGTCCAATTTTCTCCCTTTTATAAGGACACCTGACATATCGGATTTGGGCTCACGCTACTTCGATATGACCTCATCATAACTTAACTAATTACAATTGTGATGACGCTATTTCCAAACAAGGTCACATTCTGAGGTACTGATGGTTAGGATTTCAGCATATGGATTTATAGGGGATACAACTCAACCAAAAACACCTTGGTGAATGTTGTTTGTTTCCGAGCATGTGATACTCAGCTATCTGAGCAAATTCACACCCATTTGCATGTAAGGAATCTCCCCGCAAAGTGCCAATTGCACACGCGACCTCAGCAAGGCCCAGCAGTAAAACAAGTCCTTTCTCCCCATACCCTCTCCTGGCCTGGGGGTGGATGCAATGCTGCACATGCATTATTGATAGGCCCCAAGCTTGCCAAGCTTTCTGGCTGTGTGTGTGTGGGTGTGTGGTGTGTGTGTGTGTGTGTGTGTGTGTGTGTGTGTGTGACAGAGAGAAAGGAGGCAGACAAAAGGTGTGGACAAGAATGGCACCTCTCGCTGCTAGGGGTTCTGCTTTCATTAAGAACATGTTCTGCCTGTTTTCCAAGGGCGCCCTTGACAGTGGCTGTGAAGCAGTGGAGGGTGGAGGTGGCTTTGAACTCCAGCAGATACACACAAAGCAAAGTGTTCAAGTCCTTGGTAATCTGCTTTCAAAGGCCCAGTTCAGCAGTGTCCTTCACACCCCCTCACTGGCCCTGCCTCACCTCAGCGCCGCTTGGAGGCTGGGTGCCCTCATATTCCTGTCTCGCTCTCCCTGCCCTCCCACCCCCTCCTGCTTCCCCTTAATGCTTGCAGGTCCTCCTGGAAGACCCAGCCACTTACAGTTGTTCAGTGATTAAATATTTATAATCAGGGCAATGAGTGAGGTGTTGAATAATAAATGCTAAGGTTGAAGCAGCCTTAGATAATTTCTGCAGATTTCTTCATCCATGGCCTCTTTGATTTGAAGGCACATACACACACAAAAAAAATCCTTTAATTAACTTTTTTTTTGGGTGCAGCTGTGACAGTCGATAGGCCTTTATCGCTGTTTTGTTCATGAACCACTGCCCAGCCATAGGGCCTTTCTGCTGTCAACCCCCCTGCCCCCCAGACATGGAGATACCACATGGTGAAGTGGATCTTGCCTCATTCGTTTCTGAACACTCCAGAGGGTATGCATTTTTTTTAAAAAAAAACCTCAAATCCCTAGACCACAGATTCACTGTAACCATTCTTGGTTGTGGAATAAAGTCACTGAGGCTCACAAACAACAGGAAAGGAAGTCTCTTTTCATGGACCCGCCTCTAGCGTTTTAAGAACAATTGTGTTTAATTCCACCACAACTTTCTGGGGAAGCTACTGGTATTATTCTGAGTTTGTAGTTGAAGAAGCCAAGGCACAAAGAGTTTAAGTCATTTGCTCAAGGCCCAGAGCTGGTAGATGTTGGATCTCGGGTGGAGGCAGGCACCGTTCCAGGAAAGAGGGATAAAGAGATGGATCAGAAACAGCCTTTGCCCTGGTGGAAATTTCAGAGCCAGAGGGAAGAGATGTCTGAGCACACAGGAAAAGAGTGAACCACTGTGAGGAAGGTAAATGGAAGAAAAGTGAGCAGAGAAGCAAGTGATCTGTTCTGTATGGATGGGTCTGGGCAGCTTCACAGAGAAGACATGTGAGCTGAAAGTAAAACTTTGCAGGGAGATTTGCCTGAGGATGAGCTTTGGGACAAACCAACTCTTCCATCTTTTGAGTGGTTCCAACCTGTCCACTTGAAATCCTTTCAGGGAGAACCTGAAATAAATAGTAAATAGTGTTGCAGTCAAACCATCTTTTCCTTTTTGAATCAGCATTCTAGTCCTGGATTCAAAAAGCACAGAATCAGAGAGTATTTCAAGATAGTTTCACATGGTCATTGTGACTAGTAGAAAACTCTTCTTACCTGATCTATTGTTTGTGTCTCACCCAAAATTCATATGTTGAATCCAAATCCATAATGTGATGGTATAAGAGATGGAGACTTTGAGAGATGATTAGGTCATGAGGTCAGAGCTCTCATGAATAGGATCCAGGCCTTTGTAAGAGCCCCCTAAGAGCTCCCTTGCCTTTTCCACCATGGGAGGACACAGTGGAAGATGGTACAGATGAGGAAGAGGGTCCTCACCGGACATCAAACCTTCAAGTACTTTGAACTTAGACTTCCAGCCTCCAGAACCGTGAGAAAAAAATGTATGTTGTTTATAAGCCACTCTGTAATACTTTGTTACATCAAAGGAGCTAAGACATTCCTCAGTCTATAGAGTGATAATATCAGAAATCACCTAAAATTTTTTTTCAAGATTAAGGACATTCTCTCTACAGAAAAGAATGCTGGAAAAAAAAAATCATCTCTTCTCTAATGCAAAAGGAAAATTATATTCATAACCAGAGCCAAAGCCTTGGGGACAGATATTTTCATATCTGCTTTTATGTCTATTCTGATTTTAAATAACCCCTTTTTTCATAGCATGAAACAGTAGCACAGAGCCAGGTTTCACCATGTTTGTAAATGGGTCCATAATCTACCGTATGCTGTATTCTGTCAAGTTTTCAACAATTTCATGTTTTTCTCCTTTCTTGTATCCTTTGAGGGACATTGGCAAATCCTTTGGGAAGCTGGGATGTTACCTTGGGTAATTGATAGTGGGGCAACCTGCTGGGGGAGAGACTTCCATATCCTCGACAGTTTACTTATTGTTGGGACAAGAAGTTATTCCTTTTGGCATTAAGAAACTTCTCTCCTGGTTCTCTTAATGCAGAACATTGAAAAGTTATATTCTTGAGTATCATTGATGATATTCTAAATAGAGGGAGATCATAAATTCACACATAAGCCCTGTTTATCGAGTGCTTCTTCAGGCAAAGCACCTTCTCAGAAGTGTCTGATCCATTATACCATTCAATTTCTCCACAAAATTTCATAGATGAGAGATCTGGATCTCAGAAAAAGTTCAGTGACAATCCCAAAGTCACAAGGATGTAAATTTAACCTCAGGCTTCTTGAGTCCCTGATTCTAACTAAAATCCTCCTTCCACCAATATGTACTTATGTAAACATAAGACATAATAATGAGAACTTGGATATGTTTCTTTTTAAGAGTCAAGGTATGGAAAGTCTTATTTCTCTAGAGCAGTATTTTCCTAAACTTATCTCTATAGAACGTTAGTTTTGTTATGAATTTGTGAAAAAAAGCCTTCTCTCAGACAAGTTTGGGAGATTCTGGTTTAAACAATGTTAAGTCAATTTCTTTGCTGTGGACATTCAGAAAGCTTTTAATACACTGTTGCGCGCTGTGGATTGCCAGGATGTTTAATTTGTTGAACAAATATGTATTATGTGCAGGGCAGTGATGGGGACCCTGGGAAAAAAATGGTAACTACACCCCACAAAATTTCTATCAGAACGGAGCAATGTTGATCAAGTAATTAACACATCGGCTCACTTCTCTTGCTATTCTAATTGCCTTTTACTTCTCCTTCAGTGATTTTCTGTCCCCAAACATCTATAGGCATTCAAATCTATTATTATTATTATTATTTTACA
Organism: Kogia breviceps; assembly: GCF_026419965.1. Classification (NCBI taxonomy): domain Eukaryota; kingdom Metazoa; phylum Chordata; class Mammalia; order Artiodactyla; family Physeteridae; genus Kogia; species Kogia breviceps. The sequence goes on along the minus strand of NC_081312.1, from coordinate 6,636,916 downwards.
GATGCTGAGATTTTAACCTCTTTGAGGCCACGCGACTACTTCTTATACCTGTTCAACTCGTAAGTACCTATCACAGGAGCTTACAGAGTAGACTATATATTAAATTTATTTGATGGAACTTTACAATAGCAGTTAAGAGCACAGGTTTAAATCCTGTTGTTTCCACTTGCTACCCATATCAGGTGCATTAGTTAATGTTTTTAAGTCTTTGTTTCCACCTCTGTAAAATATGGATAAATACAAACATTTAATAGGGCTGTTGGGAGTGCCTCGTGAGTGCCTGGTACACACTAAGTGAAGGCCACTTAATGAGGCCTCCTTGGACTCCCTCTCAAAATTGCAGTCTCCTTCAGCCCCCATCCCCGGCACTTCCTACCACCCAATGCAGCTCCATTTTTTAATCGCAATTCTTATCACCTCTACCATACTGTATGCTTTATTTCATTATTATGTCTGTTCGTTGTGCATCTCCCCCATTAGCACATTCGCCCCAAGATGCAGAGAACTCCATTTTGTTCATTGATGTATCCCATGGATCAAGATAAGAGCTGGGCATATAGAAGGTGCTGCATTAATCTGGACAAAGACTAACTGTTTTTCAAACAAGGAGTGAGCAATTGCCTCACAGGGGCATCATTCTGGGCCTCCAGGGTGAATAAGCAAAGACCAGAGTAAAGAAGAGCTGTAAGTATTTCCAAGTCTCCAGAACCGCCTATAGTTAGGAACTAATAATACTTACCTGCCCCTCTACTATAAGGAGGTATTATTGAGACTGCATTATGGTTGAGAAAACTAAGAATCAGAAAGAAAGGCTAAATAATGTGCCCAAGTCTATGGAATGAGTTCCAGGCCTTGGACTTTAAAAGCCATGCAGTGCCATGCTGTCCTGAGTGTTGATGAAATGGCAGCAGTAAGCAGACGTGGGAGAGAAGAGTGAAGACAGATGATGGCAAGGGACCCACCTATGTGAGCAGTGGGAAAATGTTTTAAAAGCAGCACCAGGTTGCCTCTGATGACGGCTGCATGCTCCCTTTTATCAGGCTCTTGGTATTTGGCTGTGTTCGTTAACCTGTAGGAGATAGTAAACCCAAGACATCACACGTGAAAAATCAATACCCACGTCAAAACTCTTTTGCTAGGGAAGAGCCATCCTTTTCAAGCACAGTTTGCTGGCTACAAAGTAGTATTTCTAAAGCCTTATTCTTGGCCTGGGATGCCCAGAGCAATCGCCCACCCTGCTGGCTCACAGCGAGTGGGGAGGGGCTCTCTGTTTACCACATTCTTTGTTTTATCCTCTTCCCAATGAGGGAAAGAGAGTAATTGCTAAGTCATCAAAGTCTGCAGAGATTTATCACCAGGTGCCAATGCTTGCTGATAGTTCAAGACATCCTGATCCTAACAGAGGCCATGACAGAGTATTAAGCAGGAAGCCCGGGAAGGTAAGGAGGAGGGCAGGGAGGGGGACCTGGCACCAGGTAAAGATGAAAAATGCCTCTCTGGGAGATTAATCTTTCCTGTAGTCCACTGTTAAAGTAATAAAAGGTTTATGATTCATTTCTTCCTTGATAATGGAGGAGACAATTAGTAATTACTGGATTTATGGTATTTGTTGTGTTAACTCAACCAATAAAGTATCCAGCAAAATTGTGCGTTGAAGCACCCTTGTTGTAGAAAAACATGATGAAAGCTTTAAAAGAGAATGCAGCTGTGTCACGCATCACATACATTTATTTACAGGCAGGAGGGGGATTGGACAATGAAGATCTGGAGCCTAAAGCTTCTTAGCCTTTTCACCCCTCTTTCCCCACGTTATTCCTTCCAGAATTAATTCAAAGAAATAAAATCCAGCCTGCAAGGCTACAACTTTGCTTTAATTTGCTTTCTCAGGAAGACCTGTGCCCTCTTCCAGAGCACCGTGGGTTACCCCTCTAGTGTCTCTGGAACGTGAATTTTACATGTATTTGTGTCATTGTTTGATTGATGCATCTCCCACCTTAGGCTAAAAGGAACCTGAAGTCAGGAACTATCTGCCTGACACTTTCCGTCTCCCCTGAGCACAGTGTAAGGTACATAGTTGGTGACTGGGGAATTTTGTGGAATAAAATGGATGTCTTAAAAAGACCCAGCCAGTAAAGGTCCCACACCTTCAGAAATGTTCAGGGTGAATGCTTTAATTCAGTAAGTATGACCATGGGTGTGTAGCTTAGGGAAAACTCTCTAAATACTTGACAAGAGAATTATTTAGGCAGGTCACAGTGGCTATCAGGCCACATTAAAATTACAATTTACAAATACTGTAGAAATACAGTAACATTCTTACAAATTATATTAAATGGTTAAAGTAGATTATAAAAATCTATACTTGGAATAGGTATGCACAGGCATTAAAACCAAACGCTAGCCCAAGTGCTTACAATATAGTAGATACTTTATAAATATTTGTGGAATAAATGTAAAAAATACAGAAAAATGAACACTGGTATTAAGAGGGCAAGAATACATATGTGTATGAGTTTAATTAACATCTATATTGTAAAGCTATGTCAATTAAAATAAATGCTTAAATGAGTGACATTTCAGATGGATATTTCATTATCTGTCTCCCATTTTGTTTTACAACTGTAGTTAACTCTTGGGTCCCCTTATTGAGAAGGTTAACTTATATAATTTGGAAGAAGGAAACTGACAATTCTTGGCCCTTGCTATGTACTTTGGTTCCTGTGACTTCACAGTTTAGTCATCTCACTCTCCCCAGCAGAGAAGGTCATCTTAAGCATAATCTCACGCCTTGTTTTCCTCTCAATGTTGAAGCACAGTGGGTCTCAAGAGTCCACTAAGTTTTGGGAAGGATAACCCCACATTCAGAATTTCAGGCCCTTCCCTTAAGAACCAAGTGAGAAACAAACTCAATTTACAGTCAAGTAACTTTCCCAAGGTCAAACCATCATGATGACACCCTTAGGGCATATATATTTTTGTTTCCATTGAACCTGAAGAATCCTCAAATCACACTTTGAATGGTTGGAGCACTGCATGTTTGAAAGTAAAAATTGTGACCTTTATTTTTGAAAACTCATGAGTGGGACAGAGGGAGATAAACCAGGAAAATAAGCTGATTTATTGAATGTCAAACTGACCCAAGAATAGAGTGATACATTCCCCATCCTGATTTACGTGGTTAAAAATGGCTGTTTAAACAATCAACTTCCACTGGCCTTGGCTAGGGTCCTCTGAGGCCCATGAACTTGGCTGTTAAAGTCATTATGCACCAACTGTGGCCCATAGGCTAAGTCCTGGTGGGCAACAATAGAGAAACACATTTACAAACATGTCTGTCAAAAAGCTAGAGTCTTTACAGAGTATCGAGTAGAGTTCCCTGTACTATACAGTAGGTCCTTATAGTGGGAAGCAGCTGCATCGCACAGGGAGATCAGCTCAGTGCTTTGTGACCACCTAGAGGGGTGGGACAGGGAAGGTGGGAGGGAGACGCAAGAGGGAGGTGATATGGAGATATATGTATACATATAGTTGATTCACTTTGTTATACAGCAGAAACTAACAGAACATTGTAAAGCAATTATACTCCAATAAAGATGTTAAAAAAATAGTTATCTATTTTATACATAGCAGTGTGTCTACGTCAATCCCAATCTCCCAATTTACTCCTCCCCTCCTTTCCCTCCTGGTAACCATAAGATTGTTTTCTACATCTGTGACTCTATTTCTGTTTTGTAAATAAGTTCATTTGCACCATTGTTTTAGATTCCACATATAAGTGATATTATATGATACTTGTCTTTCTCTGTAATGACCTATATGGGAAAAGAATCTAAAGAAGAGTAGATATATGTAGCAGGGAGGATTTTAAATCTCATTTTTCAAGGAAGAAAATAAAATCACAGTAAAAGTTCAAATTTGAGCACCCGTTAAGCTAATGAAAACAAGAATGCATTTCGTTATCCCCAGACCAGCTTCAGTGACGCTGCTTAGCTTGGCATAGGTAGACTGAATCTTGGTGTTTTAGTAACCTTTAATTATGAGTCTGAGTCATTGGAATGTTTCCTGAATAAAGGAAAAAAAGAAATGGATTTGATTGCTCCTAGCTCAGGCAACAAGAAAGTGGATGTTAAGGGAACCAGAGCGTGAGCACATCTGTGACTTCGTTTTAGTTCTTGCAACACTGTTGGGAGGTAGATGTAAGAAGATGCAGAATCAGAGGGGGTTAGTCTGGCTTTACACAGTTCCATGCCTATCAAATGGCAAAGATGTATTTTGACCCAGGTCTGTCTGCCTTCACACTCTGTGTCTTTCTCTTCCAGCTCCAAAAGTGAGCTCTTGAATGCATTTCAGCTCTCTCTTTGATGCAGTCTTTTCCGCTCTGTCCTGGAAGTCCTAGCAGTGCTATGAGCTTCCAGACTCCTCTATCCTGATGTTTCAGACTCCAGGTTGCCCAGCTACCTGCCTCTCAAGTGGAGTGAAGCTCAGCTCAACCTAGTATGGTTGTCTCAAATTCTCAGTTGACTGTAACAGAGGTCACGGAAGTGCTTTTTCAAGTGAAAGTCACTTTAAATGAAAGTTCATTCATTTTTAATGAAGTGATGGGTAAGAACATGAGAACTGGTGTTCAGAACCCTTCTTATGCCCTTTTCCATGGTTCTTTTCCTAAGTTCTTTAGACCCCCTTGAGTTTCAATTACCCCCTCTAAAATGATCAAAAAGCTTGGGATGTGGAAAAAAGGGAAGGCTTGTGCACTGTTGGTGAAAATGTAAATTGGTACAGCCACCATGGAAAACAGTGTGGAAGTTCCTTACAAAATTAAAAAATAGAACTACTGTATGATACAGCAGTTCCACTTCTTGGCATTTATCCAAAGGAAATGAAATCACTGTCTCAAAAAGATATCTGCACCCTCACGTTTATTGCAGCATTATTTACAATAGCCAAGAAATGGAAACAACCTTAGTGCCATCAATAGATGAATGGATAAAGTTGTGACATATATATAAAATATTATTATATATTATAATAATATATATAACATAATACATATAATATATATTATATATACATGTATTTATATATATATATATACACACACACATATATAAATAACATAATTTAGCCATAAAAAAGGGGAATCCTGGGCTTCCCTGGTGGCGCAGTGGTTGAGAGTCCGCCTGCCGATGCAGGAGACGCGGGTTCGTGCCTCGGTACGGGAAGATCCCACATGCCGCGGAGCAACTGGGCCCGTGAGCCATGGGCGCTGAGCCTGCACGTCGGGAGCCTGTGCTCCGCAACGGGAGAGGCCACAATAGTGAGAGGCTCGTGCACCGAAAAAAAAAAAAAAAAAAAAAGGGAATCCTGCTATTTGTGCAACATAGATGGACCTTGACAGCATTATGCTATGTGAAATAAGTCAGACAGAAATACAAACACTGTATGATCTCATTTATATGTGTTACTAAAAAAATCAAACAAACAAAAATAAACAACAAAAAAAACCCTCTAACTCATAGATACAGAGAATAGACTGGTGGTTGCCAGAAGTGAGAGTGCAGATGGAGGGCAAAATAGGTGAAGCTGGTCAAAAAGTACTGAAGAAAAAAAGCATGGAAAGTGCTTTAAGTGGTTCCTTGCCCATAGTTTTTACTTTTTCCTCTACTATTAGAGATGACTTTAGACCTTAGGCTACCAAAGCTTTACTTTTCTGCGCCTCAGAGGCCTGATTTGAATGAAATGCTTTTTTTGTTGTTGCACAAAAATTGCTCTAGTAGGTTAACACATATCTTTGTCTTTAATATTGTTCAATTGAAGAAACACAGCCCAAAACGTACAGGTGATTTTGCCAAATGTCTTTCCAAACAGTCTGAAACAGACGTGGATCCAGACATCCCAAGGCCCTCCAGCCCAACTAGGAGCCCTGGGGGCTTAGGGAACCCCCTCTAGACCAGACGTGTTTGTTCCCTGCCCTCACAGGCTTTTGGGGGCATTGTTTATGCCGTCTCACCCCAGGCCCCAGACTATCCTTGTTGCTTTGCTGGTGTAAATACCATTCCCAGAAAATTACAGTCAAGTCTGGAGAAGCTGCAGAGGGGAAAAGTTAAAAGCCAGTTTTTTCCTCTTTGAAATTTTATGTGCTGAAATGTGAAATACACTGTCAGAAAAGTAACACTTTTACGGGGCCTCCAGCAACAGAACGTCCTAGAAATAGTCCAGGAGCAGGTAATGGTGAACGCACTGCCAGTAGGCTCCCGCACCTTCCCTGGAAGTCTACACATCTCTTCTCAAGTTCACAAACACACCCGCCCCTTGGGGAGAGGGTCACACTAGCTTCTTTCTCATTCAGAGCTGGGGACCATGAGAACTCAAAGCATACAACGTGTTGGCAGAGAATCTGGAAATGGGCTCCAGGAAGCCCGTGTCAGGTTGCCTCCTCTGACTTTATAAAAATAACTTTCTCCCCTGAGCCTCGTATGTGAGCAAAGTAGTTCAAGTGATGGATTTTCATGTCAGCTTTTTAAATCCAAATGAGAAAAACATCCCCAGTCTGATTTGGGGTGTGTGTGTGTGTGTGTGTGTGTGTGTGTGTGACAAAGAAGAACAGTGACAATGATGCAAATGCCAAGTGGGGAGAAGAAACTGATGGAGCAGACATGACCCTCTTGGCTGTGGTGTCCCCTGTCATTCGACAGTTTAACAGATGAGGACTTGCTCCAATCACAAAAGTGAGAAACGATGAAATCAGAAATAAAATTAAATTACAATTTACAAACTGAGTTGTATATGACCCAAAGCTCTGTGCCCTAATCACTACGCCATTGTTGTATCTTTTGAATCATAACATTTTAGTGCTACAGGGGGCCTGTCACAAAAGCTGTCTGGTCCAACTCTGCAAAAATTCCCTTTCCAGTATCCCTGTACCTACAGTCTCCCTGGAGTCCCCGCAGGGATGGAGACACCACCTGTGACCCTATAAGGTAGCTGACTGTTAACACATCCGTCCTTATTCTGGACCCAGACCCACCTCCCCGTTCTACCATTCTGAGTCACAGGGTAAGTATATATCTCTTAACCACAAAGGCAACAGGCGTTTGATTCATTCATCCACTAACTACTTATTGGGCTCCTGCTCTGTGCCAGACTCTGGGTGTGACTCTAGAGACTTAGTCCCAGACAGAAAGAAACAGTCCCTGCCTTTATGGATTTCAATGTTTCAGTATTTCAAGATACATCTCTTACTCCGAACACGGACTCAAGTCTGCTGGACAAGGCCGGGATCTACTGTCAGAAAGGAGGCCTGTAGGGTGAGATCTCCAAATTAAGGAAAAAGCTCAGTTGTAGGAATATTCAGTCAAAGTTGCCCACTGGCTGAACTAGATTTTTTTTTGAAAATTACCAACTTAAATGAGGCTGGACTGCAATGCTATAGAGAACCCAGTGGGCTGGGTTCACAGGGAAATTATATGAGGCCACGTTATAGGGAGAGGAGGAGGAGTGGAGGCTGGCCGCTGGGTCAGCTTTGGCAGCATCATTTCTACTCATCAGAATGCTCTCTTCGTTGCCTACACTCCATTCCCTCCAGCGCTGGGTTTGCTTGTCCCATCCTCTCCTGGACTCCTGTGGGAAGATCGAGGTAAGTGGCAGTGCATCTGGAATCTTAGCTGTCTTCCTAGGGTACAGACACTTAGTCTTGACCCCACCAGCATCCCCCAAAGTCCATAAACTAACCTTCTCTTGAAGCCCTGCTAATCTGCAGAGACTTTTACCTCCATCCAGAGGCTCCACGTAAGGGGAAGAAGTCTCTGCTCAGATGGTCCTGCAGCAGATCCTCTCCCCAGTGGATGGAGAGCGTGTCCATCCACTGTGATGCCCCTTGGGACCAGAAAGGGAGAGCAGAAGGGAGTCCCTGCTTATGACAGAGGAACAGCCTTTCTACTGTTGCGGAGAGATGAGAGAAAATGAATATTTCCTTTGAGCCTGGGGAAGCACAGGAGAGCTTTCCCAGAATCCACAGATGTAACACCTTGGGAGGCAGAATAGGAGAGGCCAACTGTGTCTACTGGTCAGTCAACAAATATTGCTTAAGTACCTATTATATGTCAGGCAATGTACCAACCACTATTCTGGCTCTCTCAGATTTTAAAGGTTAGTAGAGAAGCTATGCATTAGGCAAATAGTCACATAATTAATCGATTGATTGGCTACAAGGGAGATCCAGATTTTGATGTATAATGAATGGATGCTGTGTGCATGTTGTTATCAAGGAGGGCTTCCTGGAGGAATAAAGAACTGAATACCTGGATAGGAATAATCAGTAAAGAGGATAACTTGTGGGTACATCAAAGAATGCATGAGAGTCCAAGGTGAGACCAAAAGTAGACTATGTTGGCCTCAGTGGGATAGCCCAGAGGCCCCCATCTGGTCAACTAGAAAAAATGTCGAGAGAAGAGGCATGAGAAGTACAGGTCTGTCATACCAACTGGAGAGGACAGATCTGTCCTCATCTTCCAGGAATTAGCACCATATGGTAGGAAGGTCACTGCCTTCTCAAGCCAGCACACTTGACTTTGATTCCTAATTCCTCCACATTTTAGTTGTGAGACCTCAATTATTTTATGCCAAATTCTCTCATTTTCATTGTCTGTAAGATGACCGTAGTTACTTCTTTCCCAGAAGCTTGTTGAGAAGATTATATCAGTCAATGTATGTAAAAGGGCCTAGAAATAGTGATACCCAGTAGCAATAAGCAGTCCTAGAACCCAGATTTTCGTTTCTAGGTATCATCCTCCAACAAAGGAAGGAAATCAGTCTGGAGAAATGGTTGATTCAAGAACTGGTGCAAGGAAAGTGCATGATGAGCGCAGATCATCTTGTGGTCCCTAGAAAATAAGGACATGTTCAAGAAAAGACGGGGACTTCTTAAATGGACATAGGAACCAACATGAACTTTGTCCTAATGGCCAAAACTAGAACAATTTAAACAATAGGATATATAATGACAGTGATGGACTCTAACCCACAGGACAAAACCAGAACCCATGAATCAATACTGATATAAATATTTGAATAAATAAATACATGGAGGGGAAGGGAAAGTTCTTCCTTATAAAAGAATCCCAATTTAGAAATATATTAAAAAATAATGTAAATTTTTTTAAAAATCACCTTTGTCAAACACTGTAGTAAAAAGTGTTTCACTCAAAAATCGTCAAAGGATGCTAAAAGTAGTGGGTGAAAGAATGATGAGAGACAGGATATTTACATAGTCTCAAAATCTGATGCCATGAGACCCTCACTGATTGTAATGGAATAAAATCAGTGACTTTTTTAGTAGAGAGATCTAGCAGACGCCACTTGAGCCCAGTGACCAAAGTGATCAGAAGTGAGACACATTTATCTCAGGGACACTTGATACTGAGAAGAGAACTAAATCATTTTTCTCGTGTTGCTGCAAAAAATGTATAACTTGAATCAAATCATGAGGAAACTTCAGACAAACCTAATTTGATACAAAACCAAATCTACAAAATACCTGATCAGGACTCTTCAGAAGTGTCAGGATCATGATAAACAGGGAAAGACCGAGAGAAGATGGCTGCAGATCACAAAGATAAAAGGACATGGCAAAAGCAAATGCAGTCTGTGATCTAGATTGGATTCTAGAACAGAGGAAAAGGGAGATGGACAGTCTTGGAATGAGATCTGTAGATTCCTTAATAGTAGCATGTGAATATTGATTTGCTGTCTTTGCTCACTGTCCTGTGGGTGCGAATATTTGGGGTAGCTGGGTAAAAGGTGTATGAGAATTTTGCACTCTCTTTTGCAACCCATTTATAAATCTAAATTCTCTCAAAACGAAATCTTTAACATTTTTAATTAAAAAAGGGAAACAAACTAGCTTCGTATTCATCATATGAAAAGGCGCTCAACAAATGGCATTTATTATTATTATTAACAGGAAGGATTGATTGCTGGGAGAATCTTCAACCTATTGTCCCTGAGAAAGAAGCCTTGGCCTCTGAAGGGCAGAGCCAGGAGGCAAAGTTGTTTGCGTAACCGCTGCAAACTTCAAGGTTGTTGTGTGACTATGGGGCAAAGAAAAACCGTGCTGGGTTCTGGAAAGAATGGCCTCCTTTCTTTTCACAGAGAAGAAAAAAGTACAAACAACAAAATTCAGAGAGACAATAGGTCTTCAACAGCCTGTTGCTATCAGCCAAGCCATTGTTAAGGCCTGAGAGCTCAGGGCCACAGCCTGAAAGGAGATGCAACCTTCTCCCTTCCTGGTCTATGCACTTAGAAGCCCATTGTCTCTGGGATAAATAAAACTCAGGGCTGAGAGAAGGCAGAGCCTGGTGCACACCTGCGTGGGGAAAGTTCAGAAGAAGAGCACCTCGACCCTGGAACTGACCTAGGGCCTGGAGCCAGCAAAGGCAGGAGGGGCCACTCCCCTCCTGTGACCTCAAGCTGACCTTCCTTTTGTTAAAAACAAAGTGGGCTCCAAGGATGTCATCCTGATGTGATCATATATTTGATCCTGGGAAAGTAGGGAGGCAGATGTTTCAGGGGCCACCTTGGAATTAAGCTCCTGCCCTGCCTCAAACAATCGATCGTCTCTTGGCAGCTCTCAGAATAAGAATACATTCTAAAGTACTTAGGAGGCTCACAGGCACTTCGGATCCAGCCTCAGTGCCTGTCTCTTCCTCCTTGAATATTATGCTCCAGGAATAAGAAACTGCTTGCAGGTTTATGTGCACATCTTAGAATCCCATGCCTCTGTGCCATTTCAGTTCAGAAACCACCTCTTCCTAGAAGTCTCTCTCAATACCTCATTTCAACCTGTCTGAAGAGTATACATCATTCCCTGCTCTGTGGGCACTTTCCTACTTCCTGGGGTACACTCACCTCAGCATTATGATTCCTTTGAATGTCTGTCCACTCCAGACTGTGAGGTCCTTGAAGGAAAGGACCTGGATCAATTCTGCCCCCGTGTCCCCAGTATTTAGAATAGTACTAGAGAGTATAAGTGTTTTCTAATTTCAACTGAGAAGTGCTTGAGTATTGAATGCATTGGAATTTAATGAACAGTCTTTTCTGATGCACAGAGTAGTTGTTAAAATTTATGCATTGATCAACTATAAATTCAGATTTCCCTATTTCCCAAATGATGAAGTATTTGAAATGAAATGTTGATAAAATTTAATGAAAATATGACATTGTTTTAAAATGCCTAATAAAGAGGAAATATTTCACTTTTAAAGATATCATGCATTACTGTCCATAAAAATACATCTGCTCAAATTGATTTCTCACTTTCTGTGAATAGCTTGTTAGAAGTAATTGACTGCAGTTTGATGTAATATTCGTACATCACAGGGTGAATAGGACTGATGTTACTGAGTTTTGTTCTTGCAGGACATTTGGTTCTTTCCAAAATAGTCACTGAGGCATGTAGTCCACACCGAGGGGCCCTTGACATTCAGTCCTGTCCCAAATGTGCATGGAGACATTTCGTCCATGATTTGTTAAATAATGCAAACATTTAACTTCATTAAAATTTGCTATGGGGCTTCCCTGGTGGCACAGTGGTTGAGAATCCGCCTGCCAATGCAGGGGACACGGGTTCGAGCCCTGGTCTGGGAAGATCCCACATGCCACGGAGCAACTGGGCCCGTGAACCACAATTACTGAGCCTGCGTGTCTGGAGCCTGTGCTCCGCAACAAGAGAGGCCGCGATAGTGAGAGGCCCGCGCACCGCGATGAAGAGTGGCCCCTGCTCGCCACAACTAGAGAAAGCCCTCGCACAGAAACGAAGACCCAACACAACCATAAATAAATAAATAAAATTTATAAAAAAAAAAAAAAAATTTGCTATGGCAGGCTTCTAATGCACTGTCCATTCTGTGATAGCCATTCAGTACCAATGTACAAACATCCCAAGTTTCTGGTGGAATCTTGGAGCTTATGGTCTCCTGCCTCTGCCACAGTTTTCACAGACGTACACTCTCTCAACCGAATCCATTAGGTCATCTACCTTTTCTTCTTTCTTTTGAATACCACAAGGTATTCAAAAGTTTCATTTACATCTTCCAAACTCACAAATCAAAGTCCAAACAACATGGATACACACTTACGGGTACTGTCCTCTGTTGTCATATACTTGCCTGTTAGACCCAAAGAAGATATTTTTCACCACAGTGATTGTGAGAAATGAAACAAGCATACGTGTGTTTTCCTTTGCAACCCTAAATATGAATCTCCATGAAATTCTGATGTAAAAAAATATTTTACCCTTGGGCTTCCCTGGTGGGGCAGTGGTTGAGAGTCCACCTGCCAATGCAGGGGACACGGGTTCGTGCCCCGGTCCGGTAACGTCCGCGGCTGGGCCCGTGAGCCATGGCCGCTGAGCCTGTGCGTCCGGAGCCTGTGCTCCGCAACGGGAGAGGCCACAACAGTGAGAAGCCCGCATACCGCTAAAAAAAAAAAAAATTACCCAAAGAATTTTCTGTAGTCAACTTTATTTTGAGTGTAAAGCAAAATAAATATATTTTCAGATATACAAGGTCTCATAACAAAAATAAACCTCAACCTAATCAACACCAAAAGAGCTTCAGATTATGATCAACAAAATTAGCTAATTAAAACAGAAATTCATAGGCAACAGAAATACACGCAAGTTCTCTGAATGGGTACAATTGAACTCACATATACTTTACTATGAAAAAATTTTTAGAAGGATACACTAGAGTCAACTAATAATTTATTAATATGATTATGGAATTTAACACACGTGGCACAAATAATTCTGGAAAGAGTCACTATGCAATTTAAAACAGTTTCCCATCTCATTAAATAGTGTTTCCATCTACCCACTTATTCATGGCAGAGATCAGGAAGCCATCCTTACCACCCTTATTCAAATATTTACCAAATCTTGTTTAAATTAAGTCCTAATTACCTTCCTTATCCATGAATTTCTTTCTGGCCCGACTGTCCCCTCACCTGGCCACCATCATGTGTTTGGTGGACTTTTACATCTTCCCCACAAGTGCCTCTGCCTGGGGTCTCTCCAACCACCATCCCCTGTAGCTGGATTGATTTTTCTAAGGCAGATATATAAGTCCCTCCTGTAAACTCTTCAGTGGCTTCAGCTGGCTCTGGGAGAAAGGTCCACATTTTTGCAGGACCAACCCTTTGCCTCCCAATCCTGCATTCATCCATTCATTCATCTGTCTGCTCACTCTTTGATGAATTAAACTTCTGCATATGTGATACTGACTGTTTGCCAGAAACTACACCAAGCACTGAGGCTTATATGAGAAAACACTAAATAATAGCTCCTGCCCTTGACGATATACAGTCTCGGGGCAGGGCGGGGGGGGGGTGGCCCAGACCATCAGGGACATGAGTTAATAATTTAATAAATGCTATAATGTGTGTTTATGCATTTGGCCACAGTAGTGTGAGGAGAGGGTTGTCTGGGATGTTTTCTCTGCGGAGATGAACAGTGGCAAAATGTTTGGAGAACAAGGAAACCTGTGCGCGCAGAGAAGGGGATGGAGTGAATTCGAGAAGCAGGTGGGCACCAGATTGAAGGAGACACCAAACACCATTCTAGAAGGTTGGGCATTCTTTTGTAGTGAACAGTGATCCAGCAGAAGTTTTGTCATCAGGGAAACCTTCATAATCAATTTACCTCTGATCAACCCATTCTTTCAGAGTCCTTTTTGTCACTTATTTGCTAAACCCTCTTTGGAGAGACTGATATATGTCTTTTTTCCTAAAATGACTGAGCATTTAACCCCTGTTGACTTTTAACAGATTTGGAAGCTGCTTGCCACAAAATTCAGAAGGGTGGAAATAGTCCAGAGATGGTAGAAGAAGCTGGGAGAGGAGCTGTCCGAAAGTCACCTTGTCATTATATTCTATGCAAGGTAATTGGGAGGGTCCAATAGAAATCCAAGCACTAAATTAGACTCGAAAAGAGATTTTAGTGCTTGTTTTTACAGCGACTGTGACTGCATGCCTTGATTGACCTAACATGTCACTGGCTACCACCGCTTCCACGGAGAGGAGGGGCCACTGCTGCAGTGTTTGATAACTGATTTAATACGAGGCAGACATCCCTCTATTGCCCTGGGTTCATTATGCTCTATCACCTTAATAAAAGTCCTCGTCCTCTGCCTATTCAGCCATGGCCTGGTTCTCTGACTTGAATTGTTTGGGACAGCAGGGTCTCTCGTGAGTGACTTGTCGAGTTATATCATGGTACCTGACCTACTTTATACAGGTCTCAGACTGCCGTGCAAGCAGCACGAGCCCCATAAATGTCCTCTGGAGCTTTGGGAGAGACAGCAGAGACTCAGAATCCCAGAAGGGATTCTCAGAATCAGCTATCCTAACCCTGCCCTTTCCCCACCCTTTATACACAACTCCCAGCAGCTCCATCATTGAAGATTGGCCAGCTGGCTGACACTCACGCATGCATCCCTGATAATGGGCAACTTCCATCCATTCACTCAACAAGTATTTATTGGTCACTGGTTCTGGGCCAAAGCTTGCCTTAGGTATTGGCAGTATAACAGGACAAGATAGGCATTGTCCCTGCCAGTCCAAGCAACACTCTAGGTAGTTAATGCACGATTGTGTAAGCTCAGCTGTAAAGGGACAGAATGGATGATGATGGTAATATGGGCAGAGATTATGCTTAGGCAGAGGTGTTAGAAGATGATTTCTGGAGAAGAGATTCTAAAGTAAGGAGCTGGAGGATAGGGAATTCCCTGCAGGTCCAGTGATTAGGACTCCACACTCTCACTGCTGAGGACCTGGGTTCAATCCCTGGTCTAAGAGCTAAGATCCCACCAGCCACATGGCACAGCCAAAAAAAGAAAGAGCTGGAGGAGGAGGATAAATTCGTCTTAAGCAAGGGGTTGGTGGGGGAGGGATTTGCAGCAGAGAGAAACTAAGTGCAAATTCCAAGTGAACAAGGAAATCTTGAAGGATTGTAAGGCTAGGATCCGAAAGCAAGGGAGTTGTGTGGTCTGTACCCTGTAGGGTCCTATGGGCCATATTAAGAAACTTTGTCTTTGCACTTAGAACAATGGGAAGAGTTTTAAGCAAGAGGATGACAGGATGAGAATGGCCTTTGACGATTTTTTTGCCAACTGGAAAGAAATCTTCTGATCGAATTGTTACTATAGGCAATTTCTGTTTTCCTGTGTTGCACAGGACACCACAGAGGGTGGGGCCAGGCACCACTAGATGTAAATCCTAACTTGATCTCTTACTAGGTGAATCATCTGAGGCAAGTTTCCTATCATTTCCGAGTCTCTTTTTTCTTACTCATCCAGTTACTAATTTACCTTTATCTGACTGAGCGGATAATCACGAAAGGTGGATCAGAATTTGCACAGCCCGTGTTTCCAGAAGTTCTCCTGGGAAAGTTCATTTTGATTCAAACACAAACAGTTCCTAAATACCTACTCTTCCCAGAACTCCAGAGATTGGAAAATAAATAACACATCAGCTCTGCCCCCGGGACCTCACTGAGAGAGGTCACACATGGGATGCTAGTGGTCCAGATCCACCAACATATCCATAACTACGATCCATCACCTTTCTGGCCCAGGGAGGTGTTTGAATCTGTGACCCCGGCCAGGTAGTGTTCATGTAGAAGGAAGCACAGGCTGCTGTGTGAGCAGAAGAAAGAGAAAGGGAGAAAGTGCAGTAAAAACAAATAAGACAACAAAAACATACAGACAAACAAAAACACAGAGCAGAAAGGCACCAAAAGCATATGGCCCTCCACAAGTGCAACTGTCCTAAATTTAAAAAGAGTCACAGCCTTGAGACGCCCAAGCCTGGCCTAGGTCTGTTGAGGAACATTCTACTATATATAAAATAGGTAACCAACAAGGACCTACTGTGCAGCACAGGGAACTCTACTCAGCACTCTGTGGTGACCTATAGGGGCAAAGAATCTGAAAAAGAGTGGATATCTGTACATGTGTAACTGATTCACTTTGCTGTACACCTGAAACTAACACAACATTGTAAATCAACTCTACTCCAATAAAAATTTTAAAAAACAAAGAACAAGAGAAAGTGAACACCCATGGTAACTTTACAGCTCAGGCCAGGAGAGGAAACCTGTGGATGTCAAAGAGCTAGAGAGTAAATCAAGGAGAAAATACGAGCATGCCAAGTTCAAGGTGCAGGTGCCTTTACACTTGGTTTGCCTCCGCCGGCCCCTCTGTCTCTGCCTAGTTCTCTGGGCTTCCGCTTAGGCTGCACTTGGCCTGGGTAGCCCTCCGTGACCCTGCAGATGGGGTGAAGGGCCTGCCTTCTCTGCTCTCCCAGCAGGTGAGACCGCTGTGTATGCATTTCCCATGGCCTGTTTACACCTGTCTTCCTGGGTAGCCCGGCCATTCCTCCTGGAGGGCAGGGACAGATTTGTTTTTGTTGTCATTGTTTCCTTTCCTGCTTAGCAGGGTAAGAACTACTATTACGTGTGCAGAACAGATAAGAGATAATATTGAGGGAAAGAAGGATACAGGCCATACTTGTGATGTGGTGCTACCCCTTTCTAGAATAAAAGCTGAAAATAGCTCTAACAAGATAATCTTGAATGAGCTTAAAATTGGATTTGTTAATTGGTTTGTTCAACAAATTTTTACTGATCAAGGTTTGCAGTTTGGGACTACACTGTGGGAATATAAAATTATCTCAGTCAGGCCAGCCTAATGGGAGGCACAGGAGGCGGAGAGGGCAAGGGAGGGGGATATTATGGGAAGAATTTCCATAGGAGGTGACCATACAGCTGAATCTCTTAATAATCACAGAAACCGAATATTGAAAGCTTTTCTAAAGAAGAAAATCAACATAACTTATATGACAGTGTAGAGAGGTGAGCTAATCACACATATGCAAGTAATCCCTTTGCAAGACAAGTACCCTGCAGGGCTATGATCCTACAATATTTCTGCCAAAGAGAACTTTAGAAAATAGCATGCCCTCAAATCACTTTGGGAGCTGGTTAAAAGTGCAGATGCCTGGGCTTCACCCATAGAGCTTCTTAGGCAGAGTATCAGGGGAAAGCCCAGGACCTGCATCTAGGTGGTCATCAGAATACACGTCTGGAAACACAGCCTTCATGACTGTGAAGTCAAGCTTCCTCCTTGCCCAAAGGAGTAAACTCTGGCTTAGGTACTTACTCCATTCAGGCCGCTGCCATGAAAATACCATAGACCGGGAGGCTTATAAACAACAGAAATGTATTTCTCACAGTTCTGGAGTCTGGAAGTCCAAGATCAAGGTGCCAGCGTGGTCGGGTTCTGGTGAGAGCTCTCTTCCTGGTTCCCGACTTCTGACTTCTCCTTGTATCCTCACGCGACAGACAGAGGCAGACAGGGACAGCAAGCCCTCTCGTGACTCTGAAAAGAAAACGAATCCCAACATGGGGACTCTACTCCTGGGACCTCATCTAATCCTAGTTACCTCCCAAAGGCCCTACCATGACATTGAGGGCAGGGGGAGGGCTTCAACTTATGAATTTGGGGGTGACACATTCAGTTCCTAACAAGTACTTTGTGTAACTTGCCCACGTTCATTTGATGCTCTGTGGCACATCTGGGGCTCTAACCTAAGATTTCCAGCTCAAAGCCATGTTCACTCTCCAGAAGAGCAGTTAACTCTGTGGTCTGGTCTACCTTTATCTATGAGCCAGATGGAGGGGATGTTACAGGGGAGAAATGAACAAATACATATTTAACATAGTGCTGCATGGAAAAAAAAATGTGTCCAACTTCTGTGATCCCCAAAGAAAATGCTCTAGAAAAATCACCTCTGAATGCTGCTATTTATTCATTCCTACATTCAGCAACAACCAAAAAACTGGCCCCCTCTTCCCTTGCGGGCCCCTCTTCCCTTGTGGCACAGTTCTATGGACATAGAGGGATTTAATGATTTAGTGTGGAAAACTGAGACATGAACAAGCAGCATGCAATTCCTAACACACAGAACAGTGAAAAGCTCAGTCTTCCAAAACTGAAGGTACCCAATTATCTTGCATTCACAGTGATGGGGACATAGTATATACAAGTCAGAGAGAGCGTAGGACATTTAAGATCTACAACAAGTTGATCAAGGGGCTGTTTAGCTCCAAAAGCAAAACATGGTCTCCACTGAATTACAAGTCCCTCATATCAGTGATCTGGGCAGAAGGTCTACTCTATACCAACCCATTCTTCTGAACAGGTGTTGGAGGGTGAGGGTCAGGCCAGATGCAGGCTCTCTTGCTGATATCGGAGTCAGTCAACTGAGATAGAAAATGAATTTATTAGAGTTGCTGTGTGGCTCTGCTAGTCCTAGCCCCCTCTGGGCACCTCCTAAAAGCCAGGAGTGGTCATTACGTTTGGCTTGCTTGTTTTGCACTACTTTTCAATCAAGCATTGTTTATGTGCTGAGTGTTGTGCTGAGGACTTTATTTACATTATCTCATTTAATCCTCAAAACCTTCTCCTTAAAGGTTGGTTCTGGTGTTTTACACATTGCAGATAAGAAGACTAAACTAGAAAAGGAAAGTGGCTTCCTAATATTGTATGGCTAGTAAATAACAGAATCAGAACGCTAATCCAGACCTGGGGACCAACGCACTAAGATGTCAGTATTTTTGCTCATTTTCTCAACTCCTTTTGCTCTAAACATCCTAAGACTCGGTGACTAATGCTGGTCTTTTACATTGATGAGCCCTTTGAGCTCTCCCGCAGGATGCTGTCTTCAACTTCTGCCTCAGCTTTAAGCCCGGTGAATTCTCCTGACTTGATATTTCTCAGCTTCAGGTATGAGACCCTTTCCTCCAGACCCAGCACAAATCCTTGCCCCTTGACTGATCTTAGGTATCTGCTGGGGGTGGGGATTAATTTGCATAGGAGTGTTATGAATAAATTAAGAATTCAGATGAATCATGAGTTTCTGACCAGGGACAAGTCTTGGGGACGTAAACATTTGTTAGTTCAGCTAAAGGAGAAGAATTGGAGTTCACGTATGCTTATTCTCAACTATGGCAAAGATGTGGGGCATTAAAAACCTACCACCTGTGAAGTAATTGCAAATATCAGGGAAACGACCTTCCACGAGCATAACACATAAAGAATTGGGATCCCACCGGTTGGACGGTGGAATGCCTGGGCCTAATAGTCTCAGAAAGCAAGATGACAGTATTTTACAGGCAGGCAAGAACCAACGCCAAAGTAAGATAGATGCTAAACAGATATATATTGAAATATATTCCAGAAGTTAGAAATTTAGAAAAAAAATGTATCATGTCTTTTGCTTCTATTTCCAGAATATACGCAAATGTTTTCTGATTATAGGAATAATACCATCTTAAAATGAGATACTTAAAAGAATTCTGCTAACAATTTCTTCTCTGGTTGGCAAATAATAATAATAATAACAATAGTAGTAGCAGCAATAACAATAATTAAAGCAGGTACAGTGACATGAGTAAGTAGGATTATACTGATGGCTCTAAATACAGGACCTTATTTAATCCTCTCAACCCTGTCAAATAGATATTGACCAAACCCATTTCATTCCTCTCTTGGATCCTCAGCTAAACTACATTTCCCAGATTTCCTGCAGTTAGGTTGGGCCATGAGATTCGTTTCTGACGATTGGAATATGGCTGAAAGTGACATGCGCCATTTCCAGACTTGTCCTCTACCGGCCATGCTGTGCTCCTCTGTGCTCTCTCACTGCTCACTGGCTGGTCAGATGCAGAGAATCCACTGGGGCACTCTGAGTCCCTGCAGCATGGCAGAGCCACCAGAAGAACTGAGCCGCAGTCACCCAGCAGCTCCAGGGAGTGGGAGGACCCAGCTCTGCTCACCCCCATGGGACTGTGGTGTGAGCACGAAATATACTCGGTTTTACGGGATTTTATTTCTTGAGATCTGGGGGTTGTAGCACACTAAGTGCAACTAGTGATAATACCAGTAATAATTATTAATAGTAATAATACTAGTTGCACTTAGTATTATTTTCCCAAATAACACATATTCATAACTTCATTTTGCCAGTAAGAAATCCAGTTTTGTTCAAAATCTTGCATCTGGTAACCGCAGAACCCAGGCCCGACAGGCTCCACCCCCATGCTCATTGCAGCACCTCAGACTCTACGACCATACACGTGCGCTGCCTACATGCTCAGGTAAAATGACCAGGCCACACGACTTTGCCATCCCATCTGGGGCTCCTCTTGGAATTCTCAGTGGCACAAAGGGAAAGGCCTGAGCTTAGGGTTGCAGGATTCCTACTTGGCCAAGGATAATTCTCAGCTGGTCTATTACCAGAATCTCCTTTCCCTGGCTCTCAGGCCAGGTAATGGGCAGGTAAGTCCCAGAGAGAGGCCAGCCACACAGCATGCCAGTGGCATTAGCTGCAGCTCAGGGAACATCGGACTCTTGGCAGGGAGATGTCACTGGGAGTGACCCAGACCGATTTCTTGGAAGGACATACTGTGTTGTTATCTCAGGGACAGAAAAGGTCATCTGTGTATGCAACACTGGGGTGTGTGTGAGTATGTGTGTGTTTGTGTGTGTGTGTGTGTGTATGCATATATGTGCATATATATGTATGCAATATATATATGCAAATATTGATATGTGTGCATATATATTAACATATATGTGTGTGTGTATGTATGAACACATATACACACACAATCAGCCTGGCCGTAACATCATCATACCACATATGGTATGTATATATGATGTTTATGTATAAATATATATATAAAAATATAGATCATGTATTGGGTTGGCCAGAAAATCTGTCTGGGTTTTTCCATAACATCTTATGGAAATATAGATCTTATATATGGATCTATATTTTATATATATATGAATTTGTGTGTGTGTAAATATTATGCCCATGACAGTTTGTACATAAACATTACTGTGTATGTGTCTGTATATACACATATAACATGGCCAAGCTGCTAAACGTACACATATGCAAACATACAAAATAATGTACATCCACACATCTTTACATATCTGTGTATATTTACATTCATAAACATATCCATCCAAGGTATTAAAAACTCCTCCAAACAAATGGAAACATGGCTTATTTCTCGCAGAGTTTTGAGAACTTCCCCAAATCCACATGAAAGTAAAGATTGGGATTTCAAATAAACACAAATGCGCTATTAATCCAGCGGCCGGTGTGAGAATTATTTAAAAACCCAGTGACTCATCAGAATGTCCCCTTAATTTAGAGAAGAAGTGAGCAGGAGGATGTCTGTGGCCACCAGGAATGGCAGTCCACACCCAGCTGGCCCTCCCCTGACCACCCACGTCTGCTCTCCATGGAACCGATAGATAAGTTTTGACAAGTTCTATTAAGTACAAAGACAGCCACCGGGGCAACATGTGGAGTTGATAGAGGGAGAGGCAGAAAGGCAGATCACAGTGTGAGGCCTGCTGATGTTGACAGAATTTGCCGGAACGAAATGAGTCCGTGCTCCCCATCATCTATTACCGAATTTCAGTAAGGCCTTTGGCACCCACAAGGCTTAAGAGGGCAAGCCTCTCCTTGGTTTCCTATTTCTGCCTCCCGACTGCCAGCAAATCGAGGATTTCTCAGAACTCTAATTGGTGGTCTTTATTTAGGCTGAGTCTCCAGTGATGCCAAGGAAGAAGGCGTGGAGTGGCTGAGGCCACGACCAGCAGTGTGGATTTCATCCCTTCCCACCCGCCCCCCCACCCCACCCTCCTCGTACCTGCTTTCAGAAGCTTCCCTGGGAGCCGAGTTGGCAAAAGCACACCTGGGCTGATCGCTCGCGCCTCTCTCACCGTCTTGAGTGCCTCCTTGTCCTCCTCCAGAGCCCTCCTAAACAAGGTTTGGCAAAGGCAAAAACAAACACTATTGTACAACATCTTTGGACGCACTTCCAAAATGCAAAAGCAATTAATCAGTAGTCTCCCTGAGACTCTGCTCAGTGTGGCTGCTGCTTTTTGACACAGAGCTTGGCTTTGATGGGAGCCTAAGAAGCCTGTGAGAGAGCCCCAAAAGTGGTAATGGCCTTAAATTATTTACTTGTTTAAAAGACTGGGGAGTGGATCTTAAGCGGTAACCACAAAGATGATCCATCTAAGGCCCTCCCAACAGTGAGGTCTTTTACTCCCTGCCTGAGCATTCTGCTTGGCAAAGGAACGGTACTTTCACCAAGTCTGGCCTGGATCCAGAGGTTTCCTGTGTATGCATGTGTGTGCATGTGTGCATATTTAAACAAGCTATATTTGGGGTATCTGAATATCTTTGAGCCTTGTTTAAAGACTGCTGTTTCTAATTACTCGACATCCAGGCTGCCCTGCTAGTTTCCAATGGATGGGATTTCTGTGTGCTGGATTTTTATGTCATTTTATAGAGAATCAAGATTGTATGTTCTCTGAGAGATTCTGTCATTTAGCGATGTATTCTCAAGACATGGTGTAATCAACTTAATAATTGATTATAGGGAAAGAAGTCACTTGTAGCCTAAGTTATTCTCAGCCTTGAACTTTGTCCTCTGCAGCTTATTATACACGTGGAAATATCTTGATGGAGCCATAATGCCAGGAAATTTACAACAGCAGACACCCTACCCTTTATAAGCCACGGCTGACAATTTAAGCACTGGTTAGGCATAGTTGCTCTCCTGAAAATACTGATGAGTAAAGAGATATGTATATGTCCAATTCACACAGGGTTTCCTTAAGAAATAAACTGGGTTCAGATAAAATGGTGGGATATTTTAAACCCAAGTTTGCATAGATCTCTTAGTTGCATTCCTTTCCCATGAGCCCTTTTTCGTACGTTTTTGTGTCTCAAGATTATGTTCAAAAAGTGTCTCTTCCACAGAGTCTTATCTAGTTTATTTTACTGGATGTGGTCTCTTTCTTCCTGGAATTTCCACCACACCTAACCTGTGGTCATCTTCTCTTGAAATCATTTTCCTCAGTTTTGTTTTTTAATGCTTGTTCTGAACTGTAAACACTGAGAGAAAGGTCCAGGTTTTGCTGATTTTATTGTTGCTTAGTCCATAATTGTTGCTTAGCAAATAATTGTTGCATAGCAAATATAGATGGATGGGTGGATGGATGGATGGATGGATAAATGGATAAATAAACACTTTTCTCTTCTGTCAGCCTAAATCTATGTCGAAACAATAACCTGATGTGATACAAATTTTTGTATCTGTCTGTACTGGGTTGAATAGTACTTCTTAAAATTCACATACATCTGGAATCTCACAATGTGACCTTGTTTGAAAATAGGGTCTTTGCAGATGTAATTAGTTAAGATGAGGTCATGCTGGATTAGGATGGGCTCTAAATTCAATATGACTGGTGTCCTTATAAGAAGAGAAGAGACACACGGGGAGATTGCCCTTTGAAGACAGAAGCAGCAACCAGAGCCAAGAACACCAAAGTTTGTCAGCAACCAGCAGAAGCAAGGAAGAGGTAAGGAAAGATCCTTCCTTTAGAGCCTTCAGAAGGAACGTGGCCCTGCCAACACCTTGATTGTGTACTTCTGATCTTTGGGGCTGAGAGAGAATACATTTGTAGTGTTTTAAGCCACCAAGTTTGTGATACTTTGTTACAGCAGCCCTAGGAAACAAATATACTCTCCAAGAATCTATCTTGCAGATGAAGAACTAACTATATCCAGCTGGGCTTTAACCAAGGACCCAAAACTGGAGTGGATTCCCCCTGGCAGGAGAGCCTGTTATTGCAGTGAAGCCTAAGTCATGGAACTGAGTGGTAACCTTGAACAGCTGACGCCAGAAGGAAGGAAAGGCAGGGGAAAGCAATAAATATAATAGAAAATATGGAGGAGACTGGCTTGGTGCCCAAGTTCAGGTTTAAAGTCACCAGATGAGGACCACAGCAATAGGCTGAGGTCATGCTGGCTAGATTCCATGGGCAAGGGATGGAAAGGAGGAGCTCCAAGAGAGCCTTGGACAGCAGGGATTTTGACTCTTGCTGTAGTTATTGGCTGGGCATAAGATATGGTGGGTGGAGTAGCCTTGGTTAATGGACCAAAGATGAAGCAGAGAGAATCCTAAAATTACCTAAAAGTCAAATTCCACAATGACATTTTCCTTTCTAAGTATTTGGCCATTCCTGTTTTTACCCTGTTAAACTTACTTTCAAACAAAACCTCAATCAAGGCTACAATTTAAGTCCTTCCAAATTATCCTTAAGTGATGTACAGTTTAGGAAAATACCAGCATGGGCTTCACATTTCTTCGATTTGTACATTCTGGGCAATGTGAATAAGACATTAAGGCACAGTGACCACAAAACCTCACTAATTCAGAGGCATTATCTGAAGGACCTTCTGACTGAATGGTGAGAGATTGGATCTAGAAAATATTTTTAAAGCTATCCCATTTTACTTCCTTCAAGGACAAGTACTAACCAGAAGGAGACTGGCATTCAGTTAAGTAGTGCCCCTCAGAGGATGAGGTTTAATGAATAGATAAGAATGGTTTGTAATTAGTCCATCATTTGTTTGTATTGCAAAGGGTGCTTGTGAAGTGCTTGAGGATGCTTGAAAACAGTGTGTGCTCTTAAGTAGTTGGAATATTTCCCCAGAAATCTGTTTATACAACTAATTTGTTTAGTGCAGCCATTGCTTCAGCCTCCTGTCTACTTACCCCAATTTTCACATGAGGGGTGGGCACGGTAATGAGGTCTCATTGGGTTTATAAATCAGCATAAGACAGAGGGAGGGCGATTCCCAGGGAGGAGGCTGGGACAGTGGCATTGGCTTTCTACAGATAGTGTCCCTCAGTGAACTGACCAAACATCAAAAGTCATGTTGGCTCTGGTGTGAAGCACAGACAACATCTACTTAATCTTCGTGATCTCCAACATCCTCTCCAAAGGTGACGTGCGAATGTACGAATGTATGGTTCTGCTATAATCTTGTGAAAAATCAATGCTGAATTTAGGGTCAGAAGACTCGATCTTGAATTTTAATCCTATTTTCAGCAGTATGTCTCCTGGCATACCATTTAATCCCTCTTTGATCTCTTCAACTAGACGGGGAATATTTAATGAGATAATATATATGTTCTCAATAATCCACAAATCTTGTCCAAATTTAAGAAGTCATGATTATCCCATCATTAACAAGCAGACCCACTAGATACAACATCTAAGGGTCGTGTTTAAAGTTCCAAAATTCAAAGAGAAGTGTTTGTTTTATGGGTCAGATAGACCTAGTTTGAGTCCCAGTTTTATTTCTTGATAATGTGTTTTTACTATGATGTTGAGCTTCTCAAGTGGAGATGGAAAATAAGTGCTTAAAAAAGCTGTGCACTGCTTCACACAGTGACTACCACATATGTGCTTAATAAATACTAGTCAACATATTATAGCCCCAATAAATTCTTGAATCTCTTAAATAAACAGGCATAAGGAAGTTCACTGCAGCATTATTTGTGGTGACAAAATGTTGTAGGCAATCTGGCGGTCCATTACTGGTAAAATGAACAGTAAGATGGGGAAAGGGGGTTATAGACCACAAGGTACAAAGCAGCAGTCAAAATCAACAGGTCAAATGTACACCTAAAAGGACATCTTGAAACACTTGAAACATAGTGAAAAGAGTAAAAAAGAGTAAAAAAAAATGAAAGGGAATGAATGAATGAATGAATGACAAGGGGGCAATGATGTGCCATAAACGCATTATAGGGAATGATTAACTTGACCTTCCACAATTGGAGGTTCCTTAGAAAACTACAAATACAACTACCATATGACCCCGCAATCCCACTACTAGGCATATACCCTGAGAAAACCATAATTCAAAAAGTCATGTGCCAAAATGTTTATTGCAGCTCTATTTACGATAGCCAGGACATGGAAGCAACCTAAGTGTCCATCAACAGACGAATGGATAAAGAAGATGTGGTACATATGTACAATGGAATATTACTCAGCCATAAAAAGAAATGAAACTGAGTTATTTGTAATGAGGTGGATAGACCTGGAGTCTGTCATACAGAATGAAGTAAGTCAGAAGGAGAAAAACAAATACCGTATGCTAACACATATATATGGAATCTAAGAAAAAAAATGTCATGAAGAGATTAGTGGTAGGACGGGAATAAAACACAGACCTACTAGAGCATGGACTTGAGGATATGGGAGGGGGAAGGGTAAGCGGTGACAATGTGAGAGTGGCAGGGACATATACACACTACCAAATGTAAATTAGATAGCTAGTGGGAAGCTGCAGCATAGCACAGGGAGTTCATCTCTGTGCTTTGTGACCACCTAGAGGGGTGGGATAGGGAGGGTGGGAGGGAGGGTGACACAAGAGGGAAGAGATATGGGAACATATGTATATGTATAACTGATTCACTTTGTTGTAAAGGAGAAACTAACACACTATTGTAAAACAGTTATACTCAAATAAAGATGTTAAAAAAAAAAAGAAAAAGAAAATACAGTACATTAAAGGCATGCTAGTTATTGTTATTACTATAACACATGGAGAGTCCAATTTCCTGGGAATACAAAAAGAAAAAAAAAAGCACTCCTTGTATTAGTTTCCTGAGGCTGCTGTAACAAATTACCACAAAAGGGTTGCTTAAAACAACAGAAATGGACATTCTCACAAGTCTGAAGGCCAGAAATCAGGTGCTGGTGGGGCTGCATTCCCTCTGCAGGCTCCAGGAGACTCTCAGTTCTTTGCTGCCTCCAGCCTCTGGTGACTACGGGCATCCCTTGACTTGTGGCCACATCACTCCAATGCCTCCGTGGTCATGTCGTCTCCTCCTCCTCTGTCTCATATCTCCTTCTGACTTTGCATTATAAGGACACTTGTTATGATTCAGGGGCTGTCTGAATAATCCAG